>NW_028251807.1:0-102012 GCF_964263255.1 Lissotriton vulgaris | reverse complement strand
GCTTAATCAACACAGTGCGGACATCTTTTTTTTACAAGAGTTACATCTGACACAGTACACTTATTCACGTTTGCGAGCGGGGTGGAGGGGCAAAAAATGTATTGCAAGGTGTTCTAGTTATGCCAGGGGCACAGCCATTATCCTCAGAGAAAGGCTTCCATGGCACACTCATGCTGTAATCTGCGACCCTCAGTAATCATGTATCCAATTGGTTGTCATTTCTTTGTATGTTGCCTGTACCTACGCCCGGGGCCCTTGCAAATAATGCTGCTGCCGCTGCACGGCGTTCCGCTTCCATGTTGCGTGCCACTATAAAATGTGAGTCCTTGTGTAACAGATAAATTCATACACATGCGTGGTGCCAGAGTAGTTGTTATAGTGAGCACTTCTCTTTACACGAAAAACTGTGGTTCAAATCCCCCTTTTAATTATAAGGTTTCTGTTGCCATTACCGTTATTGCTGGTCTAGTGATACAGAAATCGTATCACATAGACACATGAATCTGTAACACTGCCGATTATATTTATGCTGTTTATGTTTATATCATGCACAACAATATATATTCTCCTCTTTTGTGTGCACAGTAGGTTAATTGGAGTTGGTTACGATGCCATCCGTGTCCCCTCATTCGAGACTTGGACTCCTATTCAAATGTGCACATCTTCGAGAGAAATTGCAGTGTCGGCAAACCGGAGCCGGCGTCTCCTACAGTAGTGCAAAGGGCAGACCAGCGGGCGCGTCTGCTCCCAAACGTACCCACCCTCCCCCTCTGTGTACTCCCCAATGAAGGGCTAAAGGAGACGCTTACCTCCACGGCGTTATCAGCAAATCGACAAGCCCAAATCAGTATTTGGCGAAACGTTTCCAATTCTTCGCGTTGGATCAGCGGCCGGCCATTGGACTTCTCCGAATAATTATACCACCAAAGACCCGTTTGCACGAAGTCCGCGGCCCATGTACATATTCATATATATGCATTTACATGAAATTCATATATATATACATTTATGCAAAATTGCAAGCTGAATGAATATGGTGTGTTGGTTAAAGCTTGCAATTTTGCATAAATGTATATATATGAATTTCATGTAAATGTATATATATGAATCTTATGTAAATAGTATTTTACTATTATCATCTTTGAGTCTCCGAATAGACTTTGGAATTGTACATATATATGCAAATATGTCGAAAATATGAACATGTGTTATATACTACCTATACATAACCACCATTCTAAGATGTCTGCCAAGTTTAGATCTGGACACCAGTTACCAAACTATTAGTCCCTTTTCAGTGTCCTAGACCTATGTATAGACTTCCTGTATCAAGTGCAAACTGTGTGATCAAGACAGCTTTTGCTGTCAAAACGCGTAACTTTGCTCATTAAAACTGTGGTTTATCCCAAGTGCGAATCTTTTCTGTGAAGAAAATTGCTTTGGTGTATATGATTGCCGAGAGACCTGCTCGGTTTACTCACCATCTGTGCATGGGGCGCGGACTTCGTGCAAACGGATCTTTGGTGGTATAAGATATGTATATATATATATATATATATATATATATATATATATATATATATATATATATATGTGTGTGTGTGTATTGCAGCAACTCCTCTGTAAGCCTGCCTTTGTGATACAGCAAAAAACAGGAGCACAGACCGCAATTCAGTGCAAAAAATCAGTTTATTAGATTGTGCTCAGTCAGCCATTACGCGTTTCAGCACCAAAGTGCCTTGATCACATGTATATATATAATATATATATATATATATATATATATATATATATATATATATATATATATATATATATATATATATATATATATATATTACCTACTGGCGGTCGCCAGTAAGTAGTTATAGTCGGGACCAATTTTCCATAGGAAATCTGCAACATTCTATTTGGAATAACTTTGGCGCCGGTTGTCGAATCTTCGTGAAGTTTTAAAAACTAGTGGGGCGCTCTGGTCCGCTCCTATCCTGAAAGACGGGGTGATTTGTGAAGCAGGGGCTGAGGAAAAAGGTGGTCCCAAAACATGTTTTCCCCATGCAATTTTCCATAGGAACCGTTCATTGTGGCTACAGCCCGAACTGCTGAACGGAATTACACCAAATTTGGCAAAGAGGTAGTCCTTGGTTCAGACTCATGCCTTTTGCTTAAATGGTGTAAATCCGATCAGTAGTTCCTGAGAAAATTGCAATTAAAAGTACATATATATCCTTGGCCTCGGTAGATCTGCGCATCTTGCGCGCACTCTAAGCGCACTGTCCCGATCACGCACTGCATGCTAATTGGCTGTCAAGTGGTGTCAACATTCGAAACCAGGAAGTATTGGCAGCCATTTTGTGCCTCGGTAGAAGCTAAGATCTAGAAATTAGTGGAACAAGTGTTCAAAACGTATAAAGGGGGCAGGTAATAAATATTTTGACCCTCTTGACCTGCTTAGGGGTTCCCACAAGGACCCCTAGGGCCAGGAAAAGAAAATTTTCTTTTTTTGAAAAAAAAAAACTGAGAAATGTGCGCTGGGTGCACAGTAGGCAAATTGTACATGTGGTTTTGTAACGTCAGTGGTTATTCCTCGAGCCCTCTTTTGAGGTTAATTAGAAGAGTTGTGTACTTCTTTTGCTCGTAATGTACATAGTGTTCTGTTGTCTTAGTTTGCTTTCGACTCTGTCATGTTGAGGATGCTGGGTAAATATAACGGCTTCTGTACAGCTAGTACCTTTCAACCCTCCCCCCAAACTGCTTACTGCCTGTTACCATAGTAACAGTTCATGGAACACTTAACTGAGCACACAGGTCACAAGTTCACCAAACAATGTTGCTAATCCAAACAGCAAGTGTTCTGGACTTTTTAAACTTTTCCAAAGGAACTGTTAATCACAACTAAAGACTCTGTGAAATACACTCAGTTTTTTTATTAAAACAAAAATAAATAAATAGAAACGTAACTTTAACATAACAGTATAATGAACAAAATGTGCGATGAACTCCAATGGCAGGAGCGTAGGTAACCTGCAAAACAAAAATTAAAATAAGTCTTTAAAATTCATATTGATGTGATTGAATGAGGTGAGAGATTGCATCTTTACAAAAGGCAAGATCTTTTTTACTCACATTCACACTCAGGGTAGTGCACCCTACCTCTCCCACAGAATCACCCTCAACAGGAGTCTGTTGGGGAGCGCTGCTTGTAGGCTTAGGCCTATCTTATGATATAGATGCTATTTAAAATAAGACAGAGATATGACTGAATGAGGTCAAAGATCACAAATTAACATAACACTTGGGAATATTGCTTATTCGCACATGTGTTGTGTGCCTGATACATCCCACCACTCTCATATGCCCGCGCTGAAGAGGTGTCTGTAGGGAAGTGCCTGCTGGGTCAGATCTACAGTATGGTCCAGCAGGTCTTTAAAATGATTCAGAGATGAGACAGAATTAGGTGAGAAATCACATCATTATGGAGGACAATATCGTTTATTTGCAGCCTGTTTAATTGGAGGCATTGTATATCTAGGCTGCTCTGCTTACCTTTTGGAAACACTGTTTTCAGCAGTGCTCACAACTTGAAGTCTGCTTTAGTTCTATACTGCAGACTGTATTAAATTCAGCCTTGATTTATTTATCTGCAGAGTGCACAGCAGCGTCCATAATTTGAAAAGAGAAAGAGAAATAATGTGAGAGAGAAAAAAAATGACATTGAAAGTGTGAGAGAGAGAAAGTAATAGATGGAGCAGGAGAGGTAGTGTTGATACTGGTAACAATCTTCGTAGCTCACCTTTTTTGGTTCATAATGCACCCTCAAGTTTAGTGATCTGAAAGATAGTATAGAGTTAGTAATAGCAGAGTACATAGAAGTGCACACGTATATTTCTGCGTTAAGCCTTTGGACACTCAGGATACTATATTACATCAACTTCCACTGCAAGGAGGTGTCTGTGCGCTCTTTTTCTCCCAGAGTACTATACGCATGCACTCCCACTGCATAGCGGTGAGTTCTCATTACTGCGTACCCAGACTGTTGTACCCCATAGACTCCAAGTGTCCGGAGGTGAGTGCCCTTTCCTGTGGACCCAGACTTTTGTCACCTATCCACTCCCAGTGACCGGCGGTGATTGTACATTCCTACGCACTCAAGTTGCTGCACAGTATCCACTCTCCCCGCCAACAGGTGACTTCTCGTTGCTTCTGAAACAAGCTACTTTGCTCACCTTATGCCATTGGTGTGATTCAAAGAGGGTGCACCACGTGTCGAAGCAGCCTTCATATGCGTTGTTACGATGGCCAACCATCATCGTAGAATCCTCAAACGTTGAGCTTTGGAGGTGCAGGGTGGGACGCCACTTTGTGAAATACAACCTGTTAGATAAAAAGGAAGATAAGATTGTGCGTCATTTGTTTCTCAAAGGCGAGAGAAAGTGAGAGAGTGACTGAAAAGAATATTCGCAGCTCACCTTTCTGTCACTGGTGTGTCTTCCACCATGTGCCGGGACATAGTGCACCCTGAAGCTCTACATCTAAAAGATAGTAAAAGAAAGATGTTATGATTGGTAATTGCCACTATCTTAATGTGGAGTAGAATAACATCGCCCTTTTACACACCTTCCCTCCCGCATAAAAAATACAACTATTCGTACAGTTCCAACTTATTTAATGGGCTTTGATTTATGAAGAATTAGTAGAGTAGTAATGTTTTCCATCCAGTTATAGAAAACAAGTGGTGTGCAGTGATACACGTGGTTTCAATCATCACGAGCGACGGACTTTTGACTGACTATAAAAACTTTCCTGCTATGGGGAAAAAAAAATACAAATGCAATAAGATATGGTATATAGGACTGCGTATGCCTAAATTGCTGCATCGTCTTTTTGTATCCAGTCTGCTACACACCATCTACTCCCTCCGCTGCGCACCCAGGCCTGACTGCTCACCTTTTCATGGACAGGGCACCTTCTACATCATGCATGTCCCGCTCTGCCACCAAGAAGTCTCACATATGGTGCTGAGTCTTGATATCGCTATGGCTAAGGACATACTTGTGCTCCCATCATCATCGCAGGTTGCTCACCCGCTCACTCCTTGTGGTACCACTAACTCAGTGACCAAAGAGGCCGTGTACGTGCTGGTGGACCCCCCTGTTCGGTAGTTCGGGCCTACATGAGGCGTCTGAGCCACCGGGACGGGCCATCACAGTGCTTACGATTGGAGCAACTCTAAAATGGCATAGAGTACGTGCGCCCCGTCTTTTTTATTGGTAGGGTTACGTGTGTTGTGACGCATGTGCTGGATGGGTGTGGTATGGATCTATACCAGCCATGAGAGAGTGTGTGTGTGCCGCTCTGACAACTAGACCTGGAACTAAAAAATCCCTACAATGGAAATCTGGGCCATGTAGCGTTGTTGTGTTTTCCTGGAAGTGTAAGCAGAGTGGGCTGGACTGACGTATGGCAGTGCTGAGCGAGGCTGTGAACGATGACTCCAGAGCTATGGGCGCGGTTCCGTCATAAGCTACATGAGAAATCAACTGATTCGGATATCCGTGTTGTAGTGCTGCCGTCACCCAGGTCTTAAACGCAAATGTGTCATTATGTCTGTAAAGTCCCCCAACATGGCCAACATGGAAGGTATGGAGTATCACTGACACTATATTCATCCATAGTTGCACAGATAAAAGATGGTGGACATGACTCATTTCTGCAAATATGAATGTTTGTTGTACATTCAGTGGAGTGTTGTAGCTGTAGTAATACCGTGTTATGAAAGCTTTAGGGTGCAGTGTTTGGCACATGAAGGGCAGCTAATATATATACGTATGTGGTCATTTGGGAATACTGTCGAATGTGGTGCTTGAAATCGGTGTTCGAACCTCGGAGTCACGTCCACATCCTGTTATTGTAGAGAAATTACGTAATCTACTCGTGCCTGAAAATGTGCTGTAAATACAGTGCTCATGTAAATTGCTGATATAGTTTTGGGTCGACTATAATAATATGCTAAAAAAAATCGAGCAATAGCACACACTTATAAATGTACTATTTGTGCAGTATTGTAATGATCCAGTTTGTAGGTTTGCATTTGTAGAATGAGCGAAAGAAAGTTATATAATTGAAGTTTTTGTTACTGGCAGAGGTAAGATGGTTGCATATGTAATTTATAGCAAAATATAATGTGGTTTGGCGCTGGAGCAGCATTTTACAAACATAATAAATACGCAGACACAGATAGATAGTTGAAGTGGGTACGGGCATGTGTGCTCGACTCCATTTTATTACGTTGCTGTTGGTAACAAGTAGAATAGTAATCAGGATATCATACACAGATATTCAAACGTAAACGGTTTTTGACTTCTGCTGTACAAAGGTAGGAGCACTATATGTGAAATAATATAGATCCTATTGTAAAGGGTTCATGAGCTGTGGTGCACTGAGGTAGGGGCGGTTTGTGTGGAGCCTGCGATGATGCGTGGTTCAGGGGGACCGCACTGGTAAGAATGTCTTTTGACTACTGAATTTTGCCTTAATAAGGCCAAGTGGCGATTATTTATGGTGTATTGAGTTAGTGGTACGTCTGGTGCTTAGCTTGTGCTCACCCTGCGATGATGTGTGGTCTGAATGGGCAGCACTCAAAGCATTGACTGTTGCATACTAGACTCCATGAACTTTGAGGTAAAAAAAAAAACTACCATCTATGGTTATCAATTGCTCTGCAAACTAGGTCTTCTGATTGCTCCCCATAACAAATTAAACGATTGCACTTCACTCAGTGCATTCTATCTTAAAATGGGGACGTATGTCTGGTGGCGATGTTGAAGGTGATACCTCAGAGGTACTCGGTATTGCCGATGGTGAAGGCACATTTTGGCGCAGTCTTCTACATTATTTGTGAGCATAGTTCACAGGATGCAGGGATTGAAGGTGCTTGCGCATACTAGCAATGCCACAGGAGTATTTTTTGTCTCTGCCTTAAATAAATCGAGGTTGAATTTAATGCTGTCTGTAGTGTAGATCTAAAGCTGAATTCAGATTGTGAACCTTACTGTGTGCAGTGTACATTGAAGGCAGCAGTCAGCACAGTTATAGAAGAATGCTTTCTTTCACTTATTTTACAAAATCTGAATACATACAGTATAATTGTCTCTGCACTAAGTAAATCAAGGCTGAATTCCCTACTGTCTGTAGTGTAGATGCAAAGGTGAATTCAAGTTGTAAACCCTGCTGTCCGCAGTGTAGATCTTAGGCTGGACTGCATCATCTGTAATCACGATTAAAATAAAAGATGAAACATGTATGGAATACATTGTCGAAATGTGTATGTTTTGGGGACATTATAGCTCAAATTGTGACCTGTGCTGTCCGCAGTGTAGACTGCCATTGAGTGTGCCTTTGCACTTGCAGTGTGAATTTTATTATTCAACTAAATCTATAACTGATATAAAAGAAGTTCTTGAAGGAAGCATACTAAATGGATATTGTATAGGGTTTGATAGATTTATTACTTAGTTTGGTATTGTACTCTGCAAATAATGAATCAACAGTCTATTTAATTGTGAGCTATGATGACTGCAGTGTAGGCAGGAGGCAGCGATTAGCAAGAGCCCACGGCCATGTGGCGTGGAGTAGAGCTGCACAGTATTGGTGTGTGCAGCCAGCGATGATAAGTGGTGCACTGAGTTAGTGGCACCTGAAACAACAAGGTTCTGTGGAGCCTGCAATGATGCGTGGTCCGGGCAGGCCGTACTGATAGCAAAGTTTTTGTCTTGTGAATTCTGCCTTAATAAGGCTACGTGGCGATGATTTTTGGCGATGATTTTTGGTGCACTGAGTTAGTAGTACCTTTGGCGCTTAGCGTGTATGTACCCTGCGATGATACGTGGTCGGGGCAGAGGCACAGTAATTGGAGTAATGTCTTTTGTCGATTGAATTCTGCATGAACGCCATTTAAAAGTGATATTATACCTCATTGCTGACATAAAACTGTTCACTCTTCTTTGCGAGGATTTATGGTGCACTGAGTTAGTAGTATCTTTGGCGCTGAGCCTGTACGTACTCTGCGATAAGGCGTGGTCAAGGATGGGCCGCATTCGGACTAATGTCTTTTCTCTATTGAATTCTGCCTGAATACGGCCACGTGGCGATGAATTATGGTGCACTGAGTTAGTAGTACCTTTGGCACTGAGTGTTAACCTAACCTGCGATGATGCGTGGTCCGGGCAGGCCGCACTGGGAACAATGTTTTTTGCTTAGTAAAATCTGCCTTAACAAGGCGACGTGGAGATGGCTTGTGGTGCAGTGAGTTAGTGGTACCTTAAGAGCTCAGCACCCTGCGATGATTCTTGGTTCGGGAAGGTCACACTGGTACAATGTCTCTTGCCTACTGGAATGCGTAATGTGCAATCGCCATTCCACCTCAATCATGAACCCTCACAATGTAGATCGGAGGTAGTAGTCATCACAGGCATTGATGAATGTTTTTGTTTCATCCTTTAACAAAATCTGAGAACATAGAGTACAATTGTCGCTGCCTTAAATAAATCAAGGCTAAATTCAATGCTGTCCGTAGTGTAGATTCAAAGCTGAATTCAAGTTGTGAACCCTGCTGTCCTCACTGTTGATCGAAGGCAGTAGTCGATACAGACATCAAGAAATTCTTTTTGTCGTATCCTTTAAGATAGCCTTGCTTTATTCAAGATAGCCTGGCTGAAGAGGATTAGGAATCCGAAACCGGTCCCAGGATGCTTGTTTCCGGTCCAGGGAAGACATGGCTTGGCAGTTTGGGCTGGACTGTTCCCATGAGGCACAGGGTCAGACTGATTTGCATATGGCCATGTCTGAACTAGGGTGGCTGAGTGAGCTAAAGAATGGTGATGGATTAAACCCAGATCAGTTGACTGGGGGTGAGTGTTTGATTTGCTCAAATGCTCCGTCCATCATCCCCTTTTGTTTCGCTTTAAAAAAATTAAGGCAGAATTTCATGCTGTCCGTAGTGTAGATACAAAAGCTGAATTTAAGTTGTGAACCCTGCTGTCCGCACTGTAGATCGAAGGCAGTAGCCAGCACAGATATCGATGAATGATTTTTGTCACTTATTTTAACAAAATCTGAACACATACAGTACAATTGTCTCTGAATTAAATACATCAAGGATGAATTCCCTACTGTCCATAAAATTGATACTTCTATAGTGCACTACTCACCCGCAAGGGTCTCAAGGCGCTTGTACCAATACCGCTGTGGAACCCATCCTGGCTTTCCCTGTGAGGCGTCCACTCTTGGGCACCCCCAAGGTGGAGGCCAGGCATCCTTAGCGTTGTGGGGGCCGTTGTGGAGATTAAGCAAGCTATTGCCCAGAGTTGCAGAGTGGGACTCCATGATTGGAACAGGCACCGAGGCGAGAATTATCAGGTCCGTGGAATTTTGAGCCCATAGTGTAGATGCAAAGCTGAATTCAAGTTGTGAACCCTTCTGTCCGCAGTGTAGATCAAAGGCAGTAGTCGACACAAACATCAAGAAATGCTTTTTGTCACATACTTTAACAAAATCTGAGGACAGCGTACAATTGTCTCTACCTTAAATAAATCAAGACTGAATTCAATGTTGTCTGTAGTGCTGATGTGAAACTGGTATCAAGTTGTAAATTCTGCTGAACGCAGTGTAGATCAAAGGCAGTAGTCAGTACAGATATAGAGGAATGTTTTTTGTCACATCCTTAAACAAAATCTGAGGAATTAGAGTACAATTGTCTCTCTCTTAAATAAATCAAGGCTGAATTTCATGCTGTCCGTAGTGTAGATCCAAAGCTGAATTCAACTCAAGTTGTGAACCCTGCTGTCCGCACTGTAGATCGAAGGCAGTAGTCAGCAGAGATATCGACGAAGAATTTTTGTCACTTATTTTAACAAAGTCTGAGGACATAGAATACAATTGTCTCTGCCTTACATAAATCAAGGCTAACTTCAATGCTGTCTGTAGTGTCGATCGAAAGCTGAATTCAAGTTGTGAACCCTGCTGTCAACAGTGCAGATTGAAGGCAGTAGTCGATCCAGACATAAGTCTGCGGCGCTGTGGTGCTGAGTTCGCAATGGGCCTGTATCGTGGAGGCACTTGGTCATGGCAGCAGCCACGTGGCAGAGTGAGGACCTTCGCTGTGGCAGTCTTTTCTCTTTGCAGAAGTGAACCAAGCCCAAGGCGTAGGCTAATTATTTATACTTTTACACTGGAGATGCGTACGTTGGACCAGCCCACTCCGTTTCTGCTTCAAGGGGGGGGTGAGACAACACAGCTACATGACCGAGATATTCCCCAGACTCTCAGATAATATGGTTGCGTCCACTGTGCAGTACACTACACGTGTTAATAGTATATCTACACATGGAAAAGTGTTTGCTTTGTATAGTGAGTTGTGGATAGCATATCACCAGTAGTGTTAGCATTGTGTACATTATTGTTGATGTGCGAGTTCCTTCCCTTATACATAGTTGATTGCCACATCTCTGAACATTGAGCTAGTGTGCTGTTGAGGAGATATATTATTTTGTGGAGGTCCGTTGTCCTGTTTTGCTCTGCCTCTGAGGTAGTAAAGGGGGAGGGGTCAGGAGGGGTGGTTGTAGTGGTGGTGGCACTAGGTGTTGTGATTTTGTTAGGTGTTGGAAGTGCATAATTAGTACCTCTATTACATATTTGTCTTTAGATATGGGTGGGAGTTGGATGTAATTCACACAGTACATAGCCGACGTCCTTACACAGTTTGGAATATATGCGGCATTGGGAACTTCAATATTGAAAGGATGCAGATTTAACACAAAACTAAGAAAAGAAAGAAACGCATAAGCTTATCACAGTGAAACAATCACATTGTTACATTTTGGTACTTTACCAAGGCAAATAACATCTAAAGTAAAACTGATCACTTGTTTATCACAGATGCACATACACTATGGATGAAGACTCACAGAGGCGCTTAGCAGCACAAACACTGCTAGCACGCGCACCAGGGAAAATCCAACATGCCTTAGCAAGACCTGATACAGATAACACACTTATAACCAAGCTCAGAAAATAAGAGAAATTGAAGAAATTGGAAACATCAAAGTGGTGGGAGGCAGTCTCCCTCCAAGATTATGCAGACAAGGGAATGGTGCCACGGGGACTTAGGATTTATACCACACCATCGTATGAATCATCTAACCCCCGTATGTTAAAAGAATGGTCCGAAAGCTCAAGAACTATGCTCTGCATACTTATAAAATGAGCCTGGGAATCAATAAATGAATGAAAATGAATTTATTGAGCGCAACTAAACCCAAAGGCATCAAGGCGCTAAAGATGGTAAAACTGTTTGGTCAGAAGGAGAGGGAGCAGGTTATTAGTAAGCTTCCTGAAAGAGCCAAGTCTTAAGTGCTTTGCAAAAAAGGGCATGGGAAGTAAGCTCCTTGAGGTCATCAGGTAGAGTGTTCCAGAGTCTGGGGGCGAGAACTCGAAAGGCCCTTCCGCCCCATCTGGCCTTAGATACTCGAGGCACAACAAGCAGATTTTTGTTGGAGGAGCGAAGTGCCCTGCCCGGGACATAAGGGGACACAAGTGACCGAATTCCTTTTGCCCAGTGCCATTCAAGGCACAGGACGTAAGGGAAAGGGCTTTAAAGTTTATCCTAGCCTGCATGGGGAGCCAATGCAGGTTCTTCCTAATGGCCGAACTAGAAGAGTGTTTCGGGGCATCCATGACAAATCGTGCCGCTGCGTTTTGCACAATCTGAAGGCGCTGGACCAAAGAAGACAGGGAAAGCATAATGAAGGAAATTGCGGAAATAGTTGAAGGCACACAACAAACAATTAACAATCAAGAAAATCAAGGAATAATTTAAAACAAGATTACTCCAACATGAAGAAGACATAAAATTGAGTTGGCAAAGGAAACTTCATCGGGATTGGACGGACTATGAGACTGGCCGTATACTTACATATAGTAGAAAGTATGATCATATGAATGATATACAATCATCAAAATCGGATAACATCACAACAAGCATTACAGAAGTGACAACACCATCATCTGCAATAATGAATGACTCAGACACGGATACCTCAGTGAAAACCACCAGTACTTCGTCAGAGTTGGAGGTCATAACCCGACCTGCCACTTTTTTAGACACGTTCCGAGTGCTGAAGAAGGGGCGGCAATCGGGGAGAACAACCCCTCCACAAGTACAAATACCGAAGGGAAGAGGAAGCCGTGGGAGAGGAAGAGGCAGAGGAAGAGGCAGGGGCACAGCAAACAACGACGATCAAGACGCAACCAAAGGATCAACAGTAAAAAGTACAGAGCCCATGAGAACCAGACGTGGTGGCTACAAGAGGAAAACACAAAAATAAATGACAAAACTATGGTAAACTAAACTATTGTCAACCTCACTAATCGACAATTATCCAGTCTAGAAAAGAGAACCCATTGTCTTGGTTTATCCTTTTGCCCAACTGAATTATTTAATTACTCTGACACGTGGATAGACATGTTTAAATTCATTAGAAAGTTGAAAGTTTCCAAATGGCATACACTTAGAAATAGTGTAATGAGACAGAACAATATGCAATGTGAGAGAGATGAGCAATCTAGTCTCACAAAAGGTGATGCTAACACCATGAGAACCATGCAAGACCTTGCCTCTAATGATACTTAGGCAAGTGTAAGTGAAGATACTGCTTCAGGGATCATGGACATAGTTACTGATAAAGCAGCAAGTACCAGCTCTAAGCCTAAATCTGTATTTTATCCTGTCCTCACGCATGATAATATTGACACGTTTCATGATGTGATTACAAAATCATTGTTAGACTGTAAACATAAACAGAGTAAAAGAAAAGGGATATCTTTTAACCTTACAATGAAACAAAAATCCATCATTTCTGATTTGGCGAATGATAAAAATCTTATGATTCATCCTGCTGATAAAGGGGGGAATGTGGTTCTACAAGATAAAGAAATGTATCTGAAGGAGGCACATAGACAATTGGAGAATGAGCGATTTTACTCTAAGAACAATACAAGAGCCTACAATGAGAGCATAACAGCAGCCAGGGGTAAATTACCAGAATGGCAACAACAAGGGATACTCAAGTGGGAGGAATACTTATTTCTTAAGAAAGACTATCCCAAACTCCCTATAATATACTTTCTCCCTTAGATACATAAAGACCCACTTGTACCCCCAGGGATCTATAGGAAGTGTCTACGAGAACATCTCGAAATACGTAGACTACTTTTTACAAGACTATGTGTCAAATCTTCCATCTCATGTCAAAGACACAAAAGACTTCCTGGGCAAAATTGAAAATATTACATGGGAGGAAGGGTACATGTTTTTAACACTTGACGTATGCTCATTGTACACCATTATTTAACATAACCAAGGTATTAGAGCATGCACACATTATCTCAAGGAAAGGGATATCATGTGCTTAGACCATACCAGAATGTTGACTGAAATGATGGACATGTGTCTTCGTAATAACATCTTTTTGTTTGATGGAGATCTGTACAAACAAATCACTGGCACTTCGATGGGGACATGTTTCGCGCCGAGTTTCGAGAAACTCTTCCTCGGAGTGTGGGAGGAGGAAATATTTAAAGATGGGAAATACGCTGCTTATCTGGAAAAAGTAGGCACCTGGCTGCGTTACATAGACGTTCTGTTTTTGATCTGGACAGGGAGTGAGAGAGAAGCAACTGAGTTTATCGAATTGCTTAATGATAATCCCTATAACATTGTCTTTACACATAACCTGCAGAGAGAGGAAGTAGAATTCCTTGACGTTAAGATCACTGCAACAGGGAACACCTTAAAAACAAGACCGGAAAGATACTACAGGAAATGGCCTTCTTCATGCTCTCAGCAGCCCTCCGGATACACTCAAATGGAGCATACCGTACGGTGAGTTACTGAGAGCACAACGTAATTGTAGCGATACAAAAGAATATCAGGAGAAAGAGAGAACCATGCTCGGGAGGTTCAGGGAACGAGGCTACCCAGATTGGGTACTGAACAGGGCAGTATCCAAAATCAAGAAAATAACAAGAGAAAAACACTTGAATCTAAAAGCAAAGAGAGCGATACAGAGAAGGTCGAAACAAGAGTGATTCTAACTTACAACAAGGAATCACATAGAATCCAAAAAAATCGAAATGAGAACTGGAACATCGTAAACAATGACATGGTCATAGGTCCCATGATTAGTTATAGACCGAAAATTACGTACAGAAAAAGTAGAAGTCTGAGAGACTTTCTAGTACGGGGGGGGCCATCACAGAACACAGAGACCATAGTCAACATAATCGTAAAGGATTGTATCCCTGTGGCCATTGTAGGGCTTGTAAGAACAGCAAAATGGCACTGGAGTTTAGTACACCATCAGGTATGAAAACCATAACTCAATTCCTTACATGCAGCACTACATATGTTGTATATGTTTTAGAGTGCCCATGCATGAAAAGATATGTTGGGAGCACTACCCTGATGGCGAAGAAAAGAGTCCTTGAGAACCTTAGAGCAGTGAATAATAAGGACCACCATTACCCAATTGCACATCACTTTGCAGAGTATCACCTGGCAAATAGCAGCTTACTTAAGTTCTTTATAGTGGAACAGGTACATGCTGGGAGGAGGGGAGGCAACAGAGAGCTATCCCGCAGGAAACGAGAATCCAAATGGATAATGAACCTCGAAACTAAGTATCCGAAAGGGCACAATCAGGATGAGGAACTGGCAACACATCTGATTGAGGATTAGAGTATAGAGTTTCTTTTTCCATTGAGCCACATCCTAAAATGTATGAATGGAAATGTATTTTACCTGTGTTGGAATTATTTTAATAGACTTATTTTAATCTATGTTTTTCTTGTTCTCTCTCTTCACAGGTGAAAAGGAAGGGGCCCAAGGTAACCTTCACGGACTAATCACGGGCCGCCTACCCTTTTCTTCACCTCTACGAATTAAGGCACCCTGGGAAGAGTAGATATAAACTTTTCACTTATTATTTAGATAGACACTTATGCATGTTATCACTTTTGTTATGGAATACATGAAGTAATCATGTTAGACTATGTATATGCGGCTGGACTTTGATGTGTTATATTGGCGCATATAGATGAAAAAGCGGACCTATATGTACAACAGCGTACTTAGCTGCTTGTCCAATATGTCACGATCGGCTCCTCCTCGGGATCAGGGTGATGCTGAAAGGGGTCCACCTCCTGATTTCCCCAAACTCTGACTACCACAATAACACAGAGCGTAGAGGTAATCAAGCGAGGGATAAGTCAGGGAAGGGTAAGGGAAGGAACAGCAATGGAAGGGATAGCTGAAACGACAAAAGGCGAGAATTAAAACATCAATTCTAACTACTCTCATTCAAGTCTCGCTAATGAACCTATACATACCCCAAATAATCAGGAGGTGACCTCTGTCTCTCTGTTCATAGATAATTCTCTATACGATTAGCTTCCTGCAAGTAAACCACATGTTACTGTTTGTTCATCAGTACTTTGGAATAGGTTCAAGGACATATACACTACACACATACCCTATCTAACTTCCCCGGAAAATTATAAGAGCTCTCTCCCGTAATCCAGAGCTGGAAATCCTCGTCAATTCATAAACGGCAGTTCAAGGCACTGGAGGGTAAGGATTCAGTAAAGTCAATAGAACGATACCAGTTCATCCAAGGATAGAACAAAAAATATACACCGAATAGTATTCCTAGCTGGGCCCAACTAAAATGGAACACTAAAGAGGATTAAAAATAGATTCGACCTCCTCCGAGGCTTACCAGCTTGTAGAGTGGATTGGACTGCACCTTTAGTGTCCTGTATCAAAGGTGATATGCTCGCACTTCGTGCAACAACTGGTCTCCTCTGAACGAGTCTAACTCCTTCCTCACGGCAGCCACACGCGAGAAGGATGGAAATGCCAAAAAACAGAAGCAGGGATTCCTTCCTCGAAACAAAGTCCAAGCGAACAGTTCTCCGTTAGGAACAGCAGAGCATGGAACCCTTCCTCGTGGCAGCCGCACGCGATAAGGGTGAAGTATCAGGATAAGGAAGGACTTCCTTCTGTCCGTAATCTCAAAGCAATGTGTCTCCGCCGAGACACGCAATTCCTTCCTCGCGGCACCCGCATGCGGGAAGAAAGGAATGAAAACAACGTTTGTTTCCCGATGTCTCGAACAAGGTGGTATTCTTGCACCAGGAAAGCCTTCGAGGTCTCACGCTTCTTTTACTTTAATTCCAAACAATAGTTCCTCAACAAGGAACCCAAAACGAAACAAACAAGGTTCAGAATAGTAATCTCTTACAACACGCCCTGGTGAACGCTGGGAATATAAAGGTTTAACTCCGACCTCCTCTTAGCATTCTGGGATTCGTAGTCATGCAGGCGCAAGTGGACAAATCATGACACAATAGGCTTAAACGGGATAGAGCAACAACTATGGTTTCTGCAAATAGAAGAGACTTGAGAAACCACAATTTGCATGCTATTAAGATAAGAAAGTAAGCCGTTTTACATAGTTAAGTTTCCACTGACAGTTTGAATAGGAAAGCGCCAGTCAGAATTTGGGCACGCCCTGCCACTATGGCGAGAGTATTGGGTGCATAACATATGCCACGCTGTATGGGAATGTGGAAATCAACACCAGTGAGCCAACTGGTTATTCCCAGGAGCTATGATAGTCTACTTCCCTCCCTTTTCTTTCTCCTCTGTCGTCTTTTTCAGAAAAAGGCATATATATAATATTAATCCAGTTGCCAATGTGGCGCAAGTATTGTAGCTTTAAATAATGCACTGATAATTTGAGACACTGGGGATATACTACTGATTTGTTATGAATTTACAATGATTTTGAGAGTATTATCTCTGTTATTTAATTTTCATAACGCTAAGAATGTGTTTTATTATATGTTGAAATATGTACCAAAATAGTGTTTTAACCCATTCCAATATGGCCGCCATTAACAGACTACGATGAGGTTTGTGGAAAAGATAGTCGTTTGCAAATTTCAAGCAATGATTACGTTTATGTAAGCACCGAGTCCCTTTCACTCATGTGTGATCAAGAGAGTTTGAGACTCTCGAAACGTGATGCAGTGAGGATTATAGAACTTTTTTTTACTGCATCTGAGAGCGAGTTGCTTCTTGGCGGACCTTGTATTATATATATATATTCCTCTACTCGCTCACAACTCCAACTAGGAAAAACGAGCATGGAGCCAGGTATGTCGTGCAATATAAATTTAGTTTATTGCCAGTCTGCTATGACGCGTTTTGAGCGATCCCGCCCTTGATCACATGACACCTCATAGACATTTTATTCCGCTTTTTAAAGTGCAAGTACAACTGACAATACAATGGACATAGAAAACAGACTAGTTTCTTACATCTAGGTTTGGCCACATAATAAATACATAAATGTTGTGAAGTGGCCATAAATACCATATTAAAACAGGCGCAATAATAAATATATATAAAATACATTTATATCGGCTATTCAAACTGCCTGAACCCTGTCCTAAAAGTCATACCATGTCCAAATCGTGAAGTTGCAAAAAGTGCATACCTAACCAGTGAAATACAAAAAATATATATAAAACAAAGAAAAAATACAAAAATACACTAACACAGTTTCTAGTTCCAGCATAAAAGGAATTTTGAAAGACACCTGTGTAAACATACTTCCTATATCCGCCATGGTTGGGATATTCTTGTTAAATACTTGGAGTTCCAGATTCACTGCGGAGCGGGTTTTTTTGTGAGTTCAGGTGTGCAGTCAGAATTAAGTAAAGTTAAATGGTGGTGAGGGATTAAAAAAATTTCTTCAGTGTATCCAAAAATTATTTATTAATTGATCACTAGGACATAAGTAAAAACATTAGTGTAGGAAATTAGTCCACAATTAGCTGTGTGGTTATTTCGAAAGTTATTTACTGTCAGTCAACATGTTTCTGCCTTGAAACGGTGTAATTTTACCAGGCCTTCGTCAGGACCATAGAAGTGTACTAAACCCTGGCGGTATGAGCGCACTAAGGCCCACCCTAACCTAGGGATGTGAATAGTGAAAAGAGAAAGTGACAAAAAATTGCAAGAAGGAGGAGGTATCTCCTCCTAATTACTCCTGGTTTAGGAGGCTTACCAAATTTGGTTTTGCACCTGTGAAAAGAAAACGACATAGACATACACATAGGACAGGACAGACAATAAGTGGTTGGTCCTATTCACATAGGTGAATCCCTGGTGCTCCATTTAATGTGGGTGGACAGTGGGCGGCGCTTTAACAGTATGTTTAACACCAACCTCTGTCCCTGGGTAACTAAACACTAATTGTAAGGGAGTGTTGTGGCTACCAGTGAACTAGCAAGGTACGATGAGATTAAAAAGGAAGCGTGTGTTCCTAGTCAGGATCAATTGACCAAAGGTCTAGAATCCTGTGTTCAAAGTGATTAAAAAGAAATGTCTTTGAAATAAAATGTCTCACTTGTTAGGTGTGTTCAGGGTACACCATGGGTCTCGGGAGGGGGGTGGTAGCGTAATTGGCACACCCTTCACAATGGGAAAAGAAGACATAACAGGGTCAGAAAAAGCCAGAATGTTACTTATCTTAACGATGTTGTCACCGAGATCAGATTCACCCAAGGCTGGTAGTCTACTTACGCCCTCGCTGCCAGGCTCCCTCAGTATACCTGCTGCACCCTCGACTGGACCCAGTAAATGCAGAACAAAGCCGGCGATGCTGTTTAAAAGTGCTCAGCAAGTAACGCAACTCGTTTCCGGGGGCGTGGCCGCGTGGTGATTGGGTGGGTCTCGGCCTGTAGAGCCAATGGGAGCGGGAGGTGGTTTGTGACGCATGCAGTCACATGGGGTCCGTCTCAAAGAGAGGCCGGACCAGAACGTCAAGTCTGATGTTTGGACGGCATTGCCAAGACAACAGCGGTCATGTGCTCCGGATTGCTTAAAAACTAGAATGTTGACCTACTACCACAAGGAGTTAACGCGAAATTCAAAGCGCATGAACTTTATTAGGCTGGGCGTCTAAGTGCACTGCACAAGGTTCAACCTAAGCTGAAGTGTATCCTTAACATAAACTTTGGACTTCATGTGTGCACACAGAATTTAATTCCACAGAGAATTATGGAGCTGACCACAGGTGACATTGGGCGACAGTTGTTTTAATTACCCACATTAATTTTGATGACGGTGACCACTGTGTGGTGTCTATTGGCGGGACAGTCAAGGGAATAAATCATGATGATATGATAAAGATAGAAATCTCCGTTTCATAAGTGTGGGTCCGGTGCTGGGAGTGTTATCTGAGACACATACACTGGTCACAATGCGGAGAGTGTTTTCGGGAGATATTGGCGCCCGGGATATGGTAATTAGAAACCACATGAAAAAAGGGGGAAGAGACTCGCGTTGGCAGAGTCTGTGTCATTTAGAAGGTGAATATAGATGCAGATAGTTTTGAGGTTGACTACAGAGGGCCTACTGTTCTGCTGTCAGGCATTGTGGCGGTTATTTTAAAAGAAGGGGCAAAAGAGGTAATCGCAGCAACAGACGGAGACCGGGTTACTTCAACCAACAACAAAGATGGCCACTACCCCCACAAATGGAGGAGCTGCTCATCATTTCCCCTTTCAACAACCTCCCTATCCACTCATGGGCTGGAATCCGGCCTTTATGCAACCACCAAACTTCCCAAATCAATACCAACAGCCTTTTTTAGAGAGGGGCCAACGAGGAAGAGGAAAGAGGAGAGGGGCCAACCAGGTGACCTGGGAAGAAGACGATCCTGTGGGCAACCACACACGCAGCAAGACTCCACAACCGGGAACGAGCGGACAATGACTCTTATAACTAATTTGTCGGACAAGACACTGACCGCAACGGAAATCAAGGTCCTTGAGAAAGGCCTGGGATTCGTCCCAACAGCCCGCCCTGACAAATTCAAGCTCCATTGTGAGCTCGCAGGTTTTTTCCGAAAACTCAAGTTGAAATCCTTCTTTGAAGGTAAAGAAGACCCCAACGAAGCCATTCGCAAAGGAGACACCGGCTTAAGGCTGGATTCCACCTTCACCCCACCACCTTACACGGTCCCGGCAGCCATTATCGCCTTTGAGCAGGCTGTATTCCAAGACTTAGAGACCTGCCTGGATCCAACACCATTTGTCAACTTCAGAACTGCTGAACATCAAGCCCTGCAGAATCTCCAGAACGATCTGAAGATTACTATCAAACTTGCGGAGAAAGGTGGTGGCCTAGTCATACAAAATACAACAGATTATGACAAGGCCTGTCAGGTTCTTTTGGACGATAGAAAGAACTACGTCCTTCTGACCAGAGACCCTACTACTGAATTGCAGACACAAATTGCCAATCTAGTTAGGAGCGCAGAGGAAGAAGGACAATTATCTAAGAACGAAGCCGATTTCTTAAGTACCAGTGACAGTGTGATCCCCTACTTCTACACACTGCCCAAGACTCATAAAAACAGGATGCCACCACCAGGACGACCTATCGTCTCTGGCATAGGCTCCCTGTTAGAACCCCTGTCACGATTCTGTGATCTCTATCTTAAACTGATTGTACAAAACACACCAACCTACCTCAAGGACACCAAGGGCCCGATGTAGGTAAACGCGATTTTCCGATTTCAAAATACCGAGGCGGGCCGAATCGGTATTCTGAAATCGGAAAACGAGATGTAGGAAAAAAATACCGAATGAATACCGATTCGGTCGGCATCGGTAATGAGAATCGGTACGTTCCGATTCTGCTCGGTCCGAATCGGAAAGTACCGAATCGGCCAACAACGAATCCGAAATCACCGATTCGTCTACCACCGAATCGGATATTCCCGAATCGGCGAATACCGATTCGGTAAAAGGCGAATCGGTAAAATCCGAGTCGGCAATCATAGACCCATGGCGAAAAAGCCCATAGGAATGCATTGAAAGAACCGATTCGGCTTTTACCGAATCGGATAATACCGAATCGGATTTCACCGATTCGGATATTACCGAATCGGTAAAAGCCGATTCGGCAATAGGCGATTCAGCCAATGAGGTGGCTCCCCCTCCCCCACCCAAACAGGGAGTGGCAACCCTGGCAGGTGCAGCTAATTAAGAAGTTTCTAGAAGTATCTGGAAAGCCTGCCTGAGCCCAACACACACAGTTAGCAGCAGTTGGAGAAGGAGGTTGCAAACTGAACAGGAGAAAATGGCAGATCAGTCTGGAAGCCAGAAGTCCTCCCAGAAGAGGAAGCCCAAGTTCACCACCACCGAACTTCAGGTGCTGGTTGAGGAGGTGGTGAGGGTGCACCGCCAGCTGTTTGGCAAGCTGTCCCTCAACGTGCCAGACAGCACCAAGAGGAGAATCTGGGCCGACATCGCCCAGAAGGTGAATGCTGCGGGTGTCACCCCCAGGTCCATCGAGGAACTGAAAAAAAGGTTTTACGACATCCGCAGCCTCGCGAAGAGGAAGCTGGCTGACATTCAAAGGCAGGCTGGACACACTGGAGGAGGCCAGAACCCGGCGCCACCCCTCACCGATCTGGAGGAAATTGTCTCCAGCACCATCGAGAGGGAGAGCATCGTAGGAATCGGGACCCTGGACAGCTCTGCGAGAGCCACAGCTACAGGTAAGAAGCATGCGCATCATGACACACCCTACCAGACACCTCCCCATTAGACACAATGCATAGACAAACACCAGCACTGTACTGTCACCAACATACAAGAGACAAGCATCATGGTACATGTAGTCAGCAGAAGTTAGCCAAATATGTCAGTGCAGAATCACAAGACAGGAAACAGGGTGACACGGTGTAAGGAGATGCAAGGACATGTGGAATGCCATAATTGTACTGACTGTAATACATCGGCACTCAGTTTACAAATGCTTCTTTGTACCTAGGGGCCCCATCAGGCGGAACTACTGTGACAGCAGAGGGAGCTGCAACGTCCAACACTGCAGTCGCAGGGCCGAGCACCAGCCAGGCTGGCCAGGAGGAGGAGGAGGATGAGGAAGGAGACACCCCAGGGCTAGGAATGGAGGGTGACCTGGTCATTGACTTCCAAGCAGTGCACTCCCCAGTACTGCCCAGCTCACCCCCCTTGCAATTCTCACCAGACAACTCCCCTACAAGGCAGACCATTCCGCCTACACCAGCTCCTGCCACAATCGTGGCCTTGCCACCTGTCCAACCAGTCCTGGGAGCAGGGGCTCAGGGACCGGCCAGCACCACACCACCACCAGTGGCACCCCAGCCCACTCAGCAGGCCGGAAGCAGCAGTGCCCGACGCCGTGCCACCACCACCACTGCTGCACCAGCACGGGAGGGCAGTGTGTTCCTGGGCCTGGAGGGACAGATGGTTAAAATCCAGCGCCAACAGGCCAGATCCACCATGGCCTGCCAACGCCAGCTCCTGCAGCACAACATGCAGATGGGGGAGTTGGTGAAGGGTTTCCAGGCTGTTGTGGACAGCAACAAGGAGGTGGCAGCAGGGTTAGGCAGGCTGACCACTGCCATCACCCACTCATCTGCCAGACAGGAGGAGCATGAGGTTGCGCGCAGGAGGGATGCCCGGGTGCTCAACCGGGCCATGGCCCGCCTTGCAGCGTCGACCGCACAACTGTGCCATCGCAGCTCTAATCAAGAATCTGTGCTCAGTCAGCATACGGCTGAGCTGACTAGGGGGATGGCCAGGATCACCACGGCCATGGAGGCCATGTTAATATCAAACGCCGCCTCCAATCCTGCCCTGGACCTGGGTGATGCTGGAGACAGCAGCAGCCGCAGCAGCCCGGCCAGCGCTGCATCAGAGCCACGGAGGAGCACCAGGCGATCCGCTGATGCTGCTGGGCATTCGGAGGGGGCCGAGGGACACCCCAGTGGGTCTGGCAAGCGGGCCAAAAAATAGCCTGGCAAGGGGGGATGAGCAAACCAGAACCCTGGACTTTATTTGAGTTTACAATCTCCATTTTTTGATGCACATCAGTGCGGTAACTGTGGTGCATCACTATTAAAATTTATTTTTTTCAAAGCAACATTTAGCTGTCTTTGCATCTGTACTCAGTCAGAAATAGTTCTCAGTGATCTCCTCACGTCTGTATCTGCCATCACTTGGCGTACACACCCCAGCTGGCTGTGTCAGTGGCACAGCTTCGTCGTCGTCATAGTCCTCGTAGTCAGACAACTCCACCTCAGTGCCCTTCTTGACCGCAAGGTTGTGTAACATTGCACATACAGCTATGATCTTGCAGCAGGTGATGGGGGTATACTGCCTTGCACCTCCACTCTTGTGCAGGCATCTGAATCTACTTTTCCAGATGCCAAAGGTCCGTTCAACAACATTCCTTGTGCGTATGTGGGCCCGGTTATACCTCCTTTGGCTGGGTGTGGAGGGGTTGAGGTAGGGGGTGAGTATGAATGAGCGGAGGGCATATGCACTGTCGCCTGGAAGAGAAAGGGGTCACATTAGACACATGCATACATGTATTCCACCTACCTACTATGTGTTATGGGGGTCTGATGATGTGTCTCACCTAGGAGGTATCCTTCTCCAAATTCGCCTGCCATCAGCCGTGCATATATGCCGCTCTGTTGGAATATATAGGAGTCATGAGTACTCCCCGGAAATTTTGCTACCAGGTCTGTGATGGTGCACTTGGCATTGCAGATCACCTGCACGTTGATGGTGTGTGTAGATTTCCGATTGCGGTATATGTATTTGGTGTCCGCTGGTGGGCAAATCGGAATGTGTGTGCCATCTATGCAACCGATGATTTGGGGAAATTGTGCCATCTGGTAGAAGTCAGCTTTAGTTTGTAGCAGTTCTGCGTGGGTTGCAGGGAAAGAGATGTATTGGTCCATCCTGTCTATCATGGCGTCAAGGAATATGTGGAAGAACCTTGACAGGCTGCTCTGGCTCACCCCTCCTGCTGCTGCTACTCCACTTTGATAGCTGCCAGACGCTACCAGGTGTAGGCTGCATAGCACCTGGACGTGCGCAGGGATGGCGTGTGCCCTTGGGGTGTGGTGGTCCAAGTATGGCTTAAGGTCCCTGATGAGCTCAAGTATGGTGTCAGAGTCCAGCCTGTATCTCTGTAGGATCTCAGCCTCAGTGAGCATGAACAGGGTTATCCTCTGTCTGTAGACCTGTTCATTTCTTAGCCATTCCCTCTGTCCTTCCTGCTGTAGCCGTAGCCGCCTCGCAATGACATAGAAAGCTGCCATCCTGCAAGTTGCAATGCATTTTGGGACTGTTTATATGGGTTGGAGTTGGTTACCACCTGATTGCAATCCATGGTAAATACCGAGTGAATTCTACCGATTTCGAGCCGATTTCGGTGTTTCTGTGCCTCCCTACATCTCCCCAACTGTCGGAATCGGGGAATTTCCCGATCGGAGATTCATACGAATCGGCATGTTTTCCGATTCGGCTCATGTCCGATTCGGTATTTGTACCGATTCGGTACATGGACCGAATCGGTGATTTTCCGATTCGGTGTCACTTACGATTCGGTAATGGGACCGAATCGGTGATTTTCCGATTCGGTGTCACTTACGATTCGGTAATGGGACCGAATCGGTGATTTTCCGATTCGGTGTCACTAACGAATCGGGAATTGGACCGAATCGGTGATTTTCCGATTCGGTGTCACTAACGATTCGGTACATGGACCGAATCGGTATTTGCATCCGAATCGGTGTTTTTCCGATTCGTTCCATATCCGATTTTCGGTATGTGCGTATCGGATTCTTTCCCATTCGGTACTCATTCCGATTCGGTTTACTGTCCGATTATTTCTGTTTTGGGTTCCCTACATCTGGATGGCTGTTTACCGATCGGTAAGGGCCAAAAATCGGTATTTTCGGCCGTTACCGATCGGTAACGCCCTACCTACATCGGGCCCCTAGAGTCTACTCCAACTACTCCATGATTTCACTTTCACTGAGCACACGGTGGCGCTCGTAACCCTAGACATTGAGAGCCTTTACACCAGCATCCCCCAGGACGATACCATCAGAGTCCTGGGGGAGGCTTTGGAAACAGTGGACAGGAACTATCAGACATCTAAAGAATTCATCATTGAGTGTGCCACACTAGCATTAAAAGAGAACTTTTTTTCTTATAAAGGGCAGCTCTTTCTACAGTGCACAGGTACTTCCATGGGCAGTACTTTTGCCCCTAGTGTGGTGGGCCTATATGTCACAGACTTCGAAACCAAGCATATCCTACCACATAACAGACCTTTTACGTCTTCCATACAAATATGGAAGCGTTACATCGACGACGTCCTGATGGTGTGGAAGGGTAGTGATGACCAACTGGCAGCTTTCCTGACATGGATCAACACCCTTGATCCGAATCTGTAATTCACCCACAATCTTCTTGGACGTAACAATCACCGTCACGGGTACTAGTTTGTCAACCAAAACTCACTACAAGCCAACCGCCATAAACAACTTGCTCGAGTTTAGTAGCTTTCTCCCCCGGCCACTTAAAGAGAACCTACCGTATGGCCAGTACCTACGAATCAGGTGCAATTGCTCAACTGTACAAGACCTCAAGGAACAATCACTCGGCCTGACCGAGAAACTAAAGTCCAGAGGCTACCCAATGTCTACTTTGAGCAAAGGCTACAAAAGGGCGCGCAATCAACCTCGAGAAGCCCTTTTGGAGGATAAGATCAACCTGCCCAAAGACATTCCACTTACCTGCGTGACCACTTACAGCAGCCTCTCGAACATCATGAAGAAATCAATTAATAAGAACTGGCGGATAATATCAAGTATTAAAAAAGACTGGAACAAACCATTGTTCTCTTTTAAGTAGGGGCGCAGTCTAAAAGATGCACTGGTCCACACACGCCCTAAAATGAACACTCGGTTGGAGTACCCTCTGTGACAGACTCATGGGGTTTACCAAAGGTGACAGGGCACTTCCTGTGCTCAACTGTAGCGTTTGCCACCTTACCACAGCATCCAAATCATTAACATTGGAGGAGGGGAAAACATGGACGCAAAGGGGACATACTAACTGTAACTCGTCCAATCTAATATATCTCATCACCTGCCCTTGCGACCTCCGCTATGTGGGTATGACTACCAGGAAGGTCAAGCAGAGAATTTGAGAGCATAGGAGTAACATAGGTGCAAAAAGGGTACCACGAAAATGAGCAGGCATTTCCTTGAGAATAATCACACCACCAACGACAT
This sequence comes from Lissotriton vulgaris, assembly GCF_964263255.1. Lineage (NCBI taxonomy): Eukaryota > Metazoa > Chordata > Amphibia > Caudata > Salamandridae > Lissotriton > Lissotriton vulgaris. Next base: position 75,733 of record NW_028251807.1, on the reverse strand, counting down.
GTGGTGGACTGTCATAGAACAATTGGATACTGGTAACAACATTACTAACCGTCTGTTTGAAAAAGAGCAGAGGTGGGTGTATAGACTAGGGACTCACCTCACTGGATTGAATGACGAAATACCCTGGAACTCTGTATTAAAATAACCGCCACAATGCCTGACATCAGAACAGTAGGCCCTCTGTAGTCAACCTCAAATCTATCTGCATCTATATTCACCTTCTAAATGACACAGACTCTGCCAACGTGAGTCTCTTCCCCCTTTTTTCATGTGGTTTCTAATTACCATATCCCGGGCGCCAATGTCTCTCAAAAAGACTCTCGTTTGACTCCGCATTGTGACCAGTGTATGTGTCTCAGATAACACTCCCAGCACAGGACCCACACTTATGAAACGGAGATTTGTATCGTTATCATCCCTCCTCAGGAGTGATTTATTCCCTTGACTGTCCTGCCAATAGACCCCTCACAGTGGTCACCCTCATCAAAATTAATGTGGGCAATTAAAACAACTGTCGCCCAATGTCACCTGTGTTCAGCTCCATAATTCTCTGTGGAATTAAATTCCGTGTGCACACATGAACTCCAAAATTTATGTTAATGATACACTTCGGCTTAGGTTAAACCTTGTGCAGTGCACTTAGACGCCCAGCCTAATAAAGTTCACGCGCTTTGAATTTCGCGTTGACTCCTTGTGGTAGTAGGTCAACATTCTAGTTTTTTAACAATTCGGAGCACATGACTGCTGTTGTCTTGGCAACGCCGTCCAAATATCAGACTTAACGTTCTGGTCCGGCCTCTCTTTGAGACGGACCCCATGTGACTGCATGTGTCACAAACCACCTCCCGCTCCCATTGGCTCTACATGCCGAGACCCACCCAATCACCACGCGGCCACGCCCCCCGGGAACGAGTCGCGTTACTTGCTGAGCACTTTTAAACAGCATCGCCAGCTTTGTTCTGCATCTACGGGGTCCGGTCGAGGGTGCAGCACGTATACTGAGGGGGCCTGGCGTCGAGGGCGTAAGCAGACTACCGGCCTTGGGTGAATCTGATCTTGGTGACAACATCGTTAAGATAAGTAACATTCTGCCTTTTTCTGACCCTGTTATGTCTTCTTTTCCCCTTGTGAAGGGTGTGCCAATTATGCTACCAACCCCTCCCGAGAACCATGGTGTACCCTGAACACACCTAACAAGTGAGACATTTTATTTCAAAGACATTTCTTTTTAATCACTTTGAACACAGGATTCTAGACCTTTGGTCAATTGATCCTGATGAGGAACACACGCTTACTTTTTAATCTCATCGTACCTGACTAGTTCACTGGTAGCCACAACACTCCCTTACAATTAGTGTTTAGTTACCCAGGGACAGAGGTTGGTGTTAAACATACTGTTAAAGCGCCGCCCACTGTCCACCCACATTAAATGGAGCACCATGGATTCACCAATGTGAATAGGACCAACCACTAATTGTCTGTCCTGTCCTATGTGTATGTCTATGTCGTTTTCTTTTCACAGGTGCAGAAACCAAATTTGGTAAGCCTCCTAAACCAGGAGTAATTAGGAGGAGATACCTCCCCCTCTTGCACTTTTTTGTCACTTTCTTTTTTCACTATTCATGTCCCTAGGTTAGGGTGGGCCTTAGTGCGCTCATACCGCCAGGGTTTAGTACACTTCTATGGTCCTGACGAATGCCTGGTAAAATGACACAGTTTCAAGGCAGAAACATGTTAACTGGCAGTAAATAACTTTGGAAATAACCACACAGCTAATTGTGGACTAATTTCCTACACTAATGTTTTTACTCATGTCCTAGTGATCAATTAATAAATAATTTTTGGATACACTGAAGACATTTTTTAATCCCTCACCACCATTTAACTTTACTTTATTCTCACTGCACGCCTGAACTCACAAAAAACCCGCTCCGCAGTAAATCTGGCGTCGAAGCTCACTAAAGAGGCACTCTGTCTCTTTAGTGGGGCCTAATGATGAAGCATGTCACCACCAGGTTGGTGAGTGAGGGCTTAAGTGAGGCTAGTTTCTTTTGCTCCTTTTGTGGTCTTTTCGAAAACCATGGAACACTCTTTTTATGTATATATATATATATATCCAAGGAATTCCCAGTTCATTAATAATACTATAATGGCTCGGGCACAGATTCCAAATTGCATGAAGTTTATCCAGAAATCATGGTCCAAATAACGCGTTTCGGCCACTGACCTGTGGCCTTGCCCACATAACGTGCTATGTGACATTGGTGTTCATTATATAAGGTAACGTTTATTTTACATTGTCACATTTTTTTGACAAAGCTGTTGTTTTTACACAGGAGGGTGAAGTTTGACAGACCCTAGGAAGTGACTCACACATAGAAAGAATAGTACATCATGGAGAGCTTGGAAAGAATCACAACTGACCAGTTGAATGGACATAGAAGCAGTAACAGACATGATAGTAACTAGAGAAAACATGCTGCTCGTGATAGACAAAATATCATAGACAGATTATATGTGCTGAGTGTCAAAATAATTACTAACTGCACAGCGCATTAATAATAGGATGCCTAAATTAAAAAATAAATTGAATAATGAAACTTATTAGCTACAGGTAGAACTACACGCAGTTTATGTCACAAACAAGATACATTCTTGCAATATCGCCTGGCTACCTGACTATTGGCTCAGAACACAACAAAATATACAAATTGAATCACGTGGCAGCAATAGTACTGTTCATTAAAAATTGCCAGATAAAGTTGAACTGGTGTTAGATAGAAGACATACAGCATACACGCGCAATGTGCATGTAGAAATAAATGCTGTTGAGTTTATTGAAAAGAGAAACCAATATATTGTGAGTGTCCTAGGGTGAACATAGAGCTGAAAGTGCATAGTGCTTGAGTATACAGCGCACGTGCTCCTAGTCGGCTTACTGAAGCACGATTAATGCTCTCCTAGTGCTAAAAGTGAAAGAAAGTGAAAAAAGACTAAACTATAAACAATGCTATACAGCATGAACTACAGATACGAAGCATACAAAATATAAATCACAAGGGTAGAGCCAACGTCCACAGTTCCTCCATATACATGGAAGATATGAAAAGACTACTGGACTGTCAACCAATAAACTAGTCCAAGGAATGAATATATATATATATATATATATATATATATATATATATATATATATATATATATATATATATATATATATATATATATATATATATATATATATATATATATATATATATATATATATATATATACATACATACATACATATATATATATATATATATATATATATATATATATATATTTGTGTATATGTATATATACATATAAACACACACACATATATTGTGTGTATATTTATATACGTAAATATTTATTTCCACAACAAAATGTCCTGTCGCAGAGGGAGCGCTGTTAAGTCGGTGCCCACGTCGAGACCAGGGCAGTGTCTCATATCCATTATCATTCCAAAACATGAACAAGGTGCCAACAGCGTGCAAAAATTGAGAAGACTTGAGTCAAAGCTCATATTGACATTACAACAATAAAAAGTCCTTATGTTGTATTAACTGTATATTGTGTATAATTAATGTATTGTGTTTATTGACCAATGTAAACAAAAGATTGCACTAGTACGAATAGCATTGGTAACCAATGTGTTTTTAACTGTCTCTTAAAAAAAGAGGATTTTTTATCATTATATTTTTATAAAATAAAAATCAAGAATAGTACATATATCTACGTGTGTGGCTACATTATATGAATGGTCTTTTATTAGCAGGGATGGTGCCGCTTGTAGTCAGGACTCTTTCGCCACTTCTGCCATTACCTGCTGGGGAAATCCTTGCTTGCCGAACTCGGGACTACACTGATTTCGGCTATCATCTGCAGCGTGGGACTGCGAGGACCAGGGTGCTTTGCGGCTCATGGACCTGCAGCACCTGTGTCCCCTTCCCACCCTCCTCCCGCTGGTGGCATGAAAGGACTCGCGGCCCCCGCTTCGCGGGAGCCGCTTGTAATCAGGACTCTTTCGCCACTTCTGCCATTACCTGCCATTACCTGCTGGGGAAATCCTTGCTTGCCGAACTCGGGACTAAGCTGATTTGGGCTATCATCTGCAGCGTGGGACTGCGAGGACCAGGGTGCTTTGCGGCTCACGGACCTGCCGCACCTGTGTCCTCTTCCCGCCCTCCTCCCGCTGGTGGCTTAAAAGGACCGCTTGTAGTCAGGACTCTTTCGCCACTTCTGCCATTACCTCCCATTACCGGCTGGGGAAATCCTTGCTTGCCGAACTCGGGACTACGCTGATTTGGGCTATCATCTGCAGCGCAGGACTGCGAGGACCAGGGTGCTTTGCGGCTCATGGACCTGCCGCACCTGTGTCCTCTTCCCGCCCTCCTCCCGCTGGTGGCTTAAAAGGACTCGCGGCCCCCGCTTCGCGGGAGCCGCTTGTAGTCAGGACTCTTTTGCCACTTCTGCATTACCTGCCATTACCTGCTGGGGAAATTCGTGCTTGCCGAACTCGGGACTACGCTGATTTGGGCTATCATCTGCAGCGCTGGACTGCAGGGACCAGGGTGCTTTGCGGCTCATGGACCTGCCGCACCTGTGTCCTCTTCCCGCCCTCCTCCCGCTGGTGGCTTAAAAGGACTCGCGGCCCCGCTTCGCGGGAGCCGCTTGTAGTCAGGACTCTTTCACCACTTCTGCCATTACCTGCCATTACCTGCTGGGGAAATCCTTGCTTGCCGAACTCGGGACTAAGCTGATTTGGGCTATCATCTGCAGCGTGGGACTGTGAGGACCAGGGTGCTTTGCGGCTCACGGACCTGCCGCACCTGTGTCATCTTCCTGCCCCTACTCCTCTCCCCTATTTTAGGCCACTCCTTTCCGCGCAGGCGGGATGCGCAGGCGGCCGCCGGGCTAAGCCCGGGCCAAGGGCGGGCCCGTTTTAGCCCGTTAGAGACCATTTAAGGCCGGGCTGGGCCCCCCTCTAACTTTCGAGCCCAAGTTGGACTGAACGTATGTTCACTTTTCCATATATTATACATTTATTGTCATCGGGGTTTTAGCATTTGATATCTTCTGTTACCTCTTAACTATGAGTACACGTGGGAGCAGGAGTAAAACGGCTGCAGGGGGCCCCATTAACGGGCACTCTGGATAACTTCATTATAAGGGCAAACACTTTTATAGACGAAGTGATTTTACTAATGGAGCGCAGAGTGTCCCAAGATCTTGCCTTGGCAAAAAGATCATCTATGGGCCACCTTGCTACAGCTAAAACCCCCGAAATATCAAATGGCGTGGGCCCTATAGAATTCCACGCAGACATACATACTGACAGATATAGTTTGCCCAACACAGTAGATCTATCAGTGTCTCATCTTCTATCTGAATCCCAACTGAGTTTGGATTTAGAAAAAACCCCGGACTTAGGCGCCATTACTACACCTGACAATCTGAGTGCTAGCCAGCTGAGGGGTAAGAAGGAGGGTGACATCCCTAAAAACCTCAAGTTAAAAAAAGTAAGGGGAAGGGGCGAACAACTGAAAGAGACCAGTGGGGATTCTGTCCGAACCCTGCATACAGAACATGACCATCCATGTAACGTTGCCACTGAAGAGGCCTTGAGTAGAGTAAATGCAGAGTTTTCGACTAACCTGGTCAGGAAAAGTGTCAGTGGTGACAAGATTGATATTTCACTCCTATCAAAGATAGGAGACCTCTTCAAACATTACCTCTCGCCCATAGAGACAAGACTGTCACGTATTGAAGGACAGCTAGCCGACCTATGTGTTATGCCTAACACGCAAAATATTCTGGGGGCTCAAAAAGTAGGGGGAAATAAATCAAATAGTAACAAACTTCCTGATCATGTTACTAAAAGTCCATCAGCATCAGTGACAAACACAAATCTCAAGCCGGCTTTAGCCCCTGAGAAGAAAGCTGTAGCTAAAACTAAAGTCTGAGCCACCCCCCCTAGAGAGGGGAAGCCTCCATCTAGGGCACACATCTCGCAACCAAATGAGAATAAGAACGATGGAGGTCCAGTTAAGAGAATAGCGGTGAACCTACTTACTGAGGCAAGTCCCTACGTGGTGGTTATGACGGGGGCTCCGGAATTGGGTGATGCCGCTGAGGAAGCAAATTGGTCATTAAAAAACAAGGTCCAACATTGGCTAAATTCAAATCGGCCTTTACCACCTTACCGCCGGTCAAGTAAGATCTTGACGGTGCGTAGGGTGACGTGGGTGGGACATGAGAGGAAATCCCTACAAGGCGACTGCATCCTGATAAATTTTGTGGATCCTCACACGGCTGACCATGTTTGCTCATGGTACACTAAGGATAGATACAAGGGAATTGCAACCAGAAGACTCTCCTTCTTTTATCCATCTAGGAGTGGATCAACACGTGATTGGGATATTGATAGAAATTGGTATAGAGCAGGGCATCGAGATTGGGGTGGAAATTGGGGAATGTGGGGGGTGCAGCCCACCACAGAGCTAGCTTTCAGGGATAACTGCAGTGGTTTTCCGACTACAAATAGGTTTAGCTGCCTGGAGATGGTCGACTGACGGTCAAAATCCACCAGCTCATCAAAAAGTGAAAAAATGGATCTTATAGTTTGAAAAAAAAGAGACAGTGGGTTTATAAATGGTTGCGTTATTCTGTCAGATATTCAAACGGTCAAAGATAAAAATGCTGTCTATACCACTCTTGGCCCACCATCTGCAGGTACAGACAGTATTGTTGAAGTAGTGACTAATCTCACTAGTGATAGTGAAGGAAACAATTGGGCTCTGACTTGTTATACTCGCCCAGTTGTAGCGGTAGAGGTTGTTGGAGAAGTAGTAGGGGGGGGGGCACTATACCTCAGTTAGATGGCTTTCTTGAGACAAATCCATCAGTAGTAACAACTGTCCTCCCATTGTCTGACCATAGGGGTAGGCTGGCCCTGTTATCTTGGAATATAGCGGGCTTCTCTAGTAAAGTGAAGGACCCTGACTTCCTGGCACTTATAGATAACTTTGATGTAATTTGCATCCAGGAATGCTGGGAATTATCTGAGATACATCTAAATGGTTTCCGCACCTTTTTTACCCCAGCACAGCAGACTAGTAGGGGTAGGAGTTCAGGTGGGTTATGTACCTTTATATCCAACACTGCCAACCTGTCAGTTAAATGCCCACCTAGCAAGGGTAACAACCATTATTATGAGACACTAACACTTGTGATGGGAGGAAATCAGTATACTACCCTGATTAACCTTTATAATAATATTCCAGGGGAAGATCAGGCCAGGATAATGGATGATTTAAAAGCAGATTTGCGTAGGGAAATCGGCTTAGAGCAAGAGGGAAGGTTCTCTATAGTGATAGGAGATTTTAAGTGTCACCTCTGTCCTCTCAGTAATTTTGATACATGTGGCATGGTCAAACTGAAGGGAGATCCCTGTACTCACTTTGAACACTCTACGTTTGGGAATCTATTGAATAGCTTGCTATTTGAGTATGATTTAGGCTTCGTAAATGAGCTTTGTAACCCCCAAGTTGAATTCTCACCAACCTTTATTGGGAGGGGTTTGAAGTTGGTGATTGATTTTATGCTGATTACCACAAGTTATCACTGCAACGTCCAATTGTTTAATCGAGAGGACATTGCTCTCAGTGATCACTTTCCTATCACCGCAACCTTCAGCAGGGGAGTGGGACGAGGCCAAGGATCCAAGGTAGTAGAAAATCTATATAGTCATGGGATCCACTTAAATAGAACAAATGGCTACTAAAACAAAAGGTATAGGGTTGACCCCATAGGATTCCTGCAAAGCCTAGTGGTAGATCAATTCCCTGACTTTATGATTTGTCTTGCGGAAAATCCTAACTTTCAAGAGGTTACGGCAGCTTTCCAGAACATTAGCGCACAAATTAGCAGGAAATTAACAGGGATTGCTTTAAAGTGAAGTGTTGGTTTAACTCTGATTGTAGTAAGGCGCATGCCCTTCTTAAAAGAACCTTAAAATCAGTGCCAAGAATCCCCCTAGAAATAAAGTCTGTGAGAGCAACTTATAAACTGGCCCTGAAGAAACGTAAAAATGAACTGAAAGAGGCTGCGTGGGGAGAACTGCTTAAGGCGTGTGCATTAAGAGATAATACTGCCTTCTGGAGAGCAGTAAATGCTCCTTTTTTTGTGGAAAGAAGTTGCGACGTGATGGAGATTGCCATTGAGGAGACGGTTTGGGTAAACTATTTCACCGAGCTTTATAAAATAGATGGTACTGTCAGATCAGCTAGGACTAACACAAATGAGCATGTAACCTTAGAGTCTATTTCACATGAATCATTTCCTCTGGATATAGTTTTCTCCTTAGCAGAGGTGGAATTGGCTATCGTAGAAAGCTCTAACAGCAAGGCCCCAGGACCAGATGGGATTCCCATTGATATTTATAAGGAAAACACCGCCCTATGGGCACCGCTCCTGACTAATGTGCTAAATAGTTATAATAAAGTTGGTTTTCCGTCCACTTGGCAGGATGCAATAGTAGTGCCAATTTTCAAAAAGGGCGATCGTAATGATCCTAAATGCTACAGGCCTATTTCACTGCTTGACTCCCTCATGAAAGTAGCAGGTCGAGTTATACTAAATAGATTACAGGGATGGGCCAAGGATAAAGGCATCTTATCTAAATTTCAATATGGGTTCAAGTCTGGTTTGGGTACTGTTGAGCAAGGACTTAACTTGGCATTGTTGATCAGTAAATATAAGACTGCCAAAAAGGGAAATTTATTTATGAGATTTGTTGACCTCAGTTCAGCATTTGACTGTCTGAGTCACGATGTCTTGTGGGACACTCTGTTACGGCTGGGGGTGGATTCAAATATTCGAAATTTAATGGAATTATATAGAGGGGCTGGGGCAAAGGTGCGTCATGGTAAGAAAGGTGAATGCACAGAGAAGTTCCCAATAATGAAGGGTGTTCGCCAGGGATGTATCCTGGCGCCCTTTCTTTTTAACCTTTATATTAATAGTGCAGCAGACCACCTAACACAATTGGCTGTAGATTATCCTCAAACTAATGGCACTGCGGTGCCTCTTCTACTCTACGCAGACAATGCGGTTATTATGTCAAGAACCCAAGTAGGCCTCCAGAAGGCGTTAACCAGTTTCTCAGTATATATGGGAATTAGGGGCCTAAAAATAAATACGGGGAAAACCTTCACTAAGAGCTGCTCACCCAAAAATAAGGTTTCTTGCTATACTTTCTTAGAGCAGTCAAAGATAGGAATAACAAGTACTTTTTCTTATTTGGGGGTTGTTTTTAATAAAAAAGGTACATGGACTACAGCTATCACTACCTGGTGCTTAGTTTTCTCGTGAGATATTGGGGCATTAATGCAGTTCGCAAATAAGCTGGGTGGCAGGCCTGTACGCATCCCGCTCGATATCTACAAAGCTAAGGGGCCTATTACGATTGCGGTTTTACCGCATCCTCCGGGCCGGCGGAAGCAACCGCCGGCCCGGAGGATGCGGAAAAACCGCAGCGGACCCACCAAAGACCCACCGCCACATTAGGATGGCTGGTGGGTCCTGGTTTCCGTCCGCAGCTTTTCCGCCGCAGTCGGCTTACAACCGTGGCGGAAAAGCCTTAATATGGTGGCGGTGTCTCTCAGACACCGCCAGTCATATTAGGATGCCCCAAAAGAAATGCTTTTCCACAGCGGGTTTTCTGCCGTGGAAAAGCATACAGATCTACATTGGGGGGCCCCTGGGTGAAGGGGGTGCACATGGGGGGTACCTATGTTACCCCCCTGCATTTGTATGCAGAAAGCAGCAGGCACCGCGCGGTGCCTGCCTCTTTCTGCATACAAATGCTATGCCTGCATTTTTAACATTGCTGCGGGTGCAGCTTGAAGCCGCACCTGCCGCAATGTTAAAAATAGAGGATGTGACCGCCAGGGTGGCGGTCATATCCTAATCGCACAGGAGGGAACGCCACAGCCCATGTGGACGTTCCCTCCTCCTCAGTGATCGCGGACGGACGCAAGTCCGTCCGCGATCATAATCGGCCCCTGAGTGTGTATCGACTGCCATATATGGGGCCGGCATTTGGGGCATCTCAGACTGTCAGGAAATCCAGGTGAAGGAAAACAGCTTTCTTAGATATTTGTTAGCCGTTCCTAGGTCTACCTCAACCTACGCCTGCCACAAGGAACTTGACTTGGTCTACATCACTGATTTAATTAGGATCAGTCCAGTGCTGCTCTGGCATAAGATCTGGACCTCCACTGAAACTGATCTTAATAGGGCGATCATTGAAGATTGCATGAGGCTTGAGGGGTCTAAAACTATTCAGTGGCTTTCTTATGTCAAGGATTTCCTAACAAATATGGGGCACCCAGAATTTTACAATACGCCTTTACTGATAACTTCCATGCCCAAAAAAATACTTAAAGAAAAATGTACCTCTTTTCTGGCTGATCAACGCTGGTCAGTCGAGGGAAAGAAGGCTTCTGTCCTCCACCATCATTCATTACTGCAGGAGGCTGGTCTGTAGCTTTATTTGTGCCCCGAGCTGGGTAGCTATGACAGAATGCTATTAGCACGGCCGAGAATGGGTAACTTCTTTAGGATGGTCACCTTCCCAGCCACAAATGATTGGTGTGAAAACCTAAGTAACTGCCCATGCGATGACCTTTCTGTGCAGTCTACCATTCACTGTATTCCCTTTTGTAAATTTTATGGGTGGGGAAGGACAAGATACTTAATCCCCTTGTTAAAGCGCTGGGGCTTAATTAAGGCAGTGTAGACCGGCCCACTTTAAGATTTTTCTACTCCAGGATGAAATAACTATTATTACTGTTTCAAAGTTTTTAAAATTCATTATTAGATGTAGAACTTCCATGAGCTAATGAACTTTTGAACTGCACTGGGCACTTTGTGTAAATAGTCTGGAAATGTATTGATGTAGTCGAACTGTATCTGTTTGTATCAAATAAAAATTGAATTTTAAATGTTTAATGTTTTTATATGTGTTTTTATGGTTTTTATGAAATCGAATAAAGCTATCTTTGACTTGACTTGACTAGAAGGGATGGTTATTGAATTATGTTATTTGAATATATTGAAATTAGTACACAGAAAGGAAACTTTTTGTCTAGTGCTTGCATTACCCGGTCCTTTCTGGGTGCTTTAGGAAACTCTCTCTTTTTTGAGAGTGCAGTTTGATAATCACAGCTGCTCCTCTGCGAACAGGTATGCAGTGCAGTGAATCCCAAGAAACCTTAGAGGCAAGTGAGCTACTCCATGCTTTCATAGTGTAGCATATAAAGTACACTTTAGCGTGTTAGGGTGCTACCAACATTCCAATCATGTTAGAAATGTAAAAAATATATTCTCACTGTTAATGACATGCACTAGTGCTGTTCTAATGTCTCCACCCACCAGTAATCATAGATTGGTGTTGACAGATGTGGCAGGGTGTTGATTTATATAGGGAACGGGGTGCATTCACATACTATTAGAGATTCACAGATTCCTGCCTTGCATATGTAGTAAGTGAAAGTGAAAGAGTGTTTCTATACACTGTTACAAAAGTGACAGAAGAATGAGTTACACTCTGCCGGGGACAATGGTGTGCATTTTACATTGTTTCATACGTGAAAGACTATTATTACACTGTGTCAGAAGTGAAAAGTGCTGCTTCATACTGTGCAAGGGACGATGGAGCGCTAGTTTACATTGTTGCACGAGTGAAATACTATTTCTACACTGTGTCAGGCGTGAATAGCGTTGCTTCATGCTGTGCAAGGCACGATGGAGCTCGAGTTTACTTTGTTTCCTGAGTCAAGGAGTATTTTTACCATATGCAGTTCTGTCTAATGTTCTTCCATGGACAATGGAGCTTTACTTCACATTATTTCATCAGTCAAAGCGTATTTCTACACTGTGTCGGAAGTAAAAGGTGCTGCATTATACTGTGCAAGGGACGATGCAGTGCTATCTTACATTGCTTTATCAGTGAGAGTGTTTTTTACACTGTGTCAGAAGTAAAAAGTGCTGCTTTCTAGTGTGCCAGAGGCCATTGAGTGCTGCTGTGCATTGAGCCATGTGTGAAGGACTGCTGCTCACTGTGCTACGAGTGGAAGTGTATTTCTATAGGCTATGCTTGGAGTAAGAGGGCGCTTCTTCAAAATGAGCCAGGAGCAAAAGTGTGCTGCTTTACAGGCGTGTTGCTTTGTACTATGGCAGGGTTGAAATATTGCTATAAGTAAAAGGCTGATAGTTTTCATTGGGAAACTGCTGCCATGGCTTAAAAGGTTTCTAAAGTGACAAAGTGCTTGGAAAATAGTGCTGCTCTAAGGTATTTCTGTTGTGAAAGAGGCTTGCTTTGCAATGATCCGTAAATGAAAAAGTACTAATGTAGTTGTGCTTTTGAGTGCAGGAGTGCTGCTGCATGTTGTGCCACAGTGCTGGAAGGAAATGGGTTTAGTTTTACACTTACCTGAGTGAATGTGCCATGGGCAGATGTGCACCGCTTTTCAGTGTGCTAGACGTAAAAGAATGTGCTTGTGAACTGAGAAAGTGGTAAACAGTGTTGCACTGTACTTTCTGAGCGCAGGATGAAATGTATACTTTTTTGTGCCTTCCCATCCCATCCTTCGTTGCTGAGACAGAACATTGAGTTGGAAATGTCGACTTACACAAATATCGAGTAGGAAATATCGTGATTCAGAAATATTGACAGCAAGAATATTGTGGTCAAGAATATCGAATTTAAGATAGGAAATATTGTTTTTTATTAATATTGTTTGCAAAAATATAGATGTTTAAAATATCGATTTTTTAATTAGCGTTATGTATTTAAGTTTATATATTAAATGGGTGATGTATGCTTTTTTGTATAAGTAGTGTTTATGTTTTTAATATATGTGCTACATTTTTAGTAGCTATGAATTTTTTTATTTACATTTTAAATTTTTTTGTTCTGTAAAAGGTTATGGGTTTATAGGGGAATAGGGTGGGAAGTAATTTAGTTATAATGTAATGATTATTTCTTTATTTATTTAATTTAGATTTTATAGTGTTAATTGTGGGAGGTAATTTATTTGTAATTAATTATTAATTGGTTGTTAATTAATATTAATTGTTGTTTAGGTGTAGGTTGTGGGGTTTATGGGTTAAAGGGTCGGAAGTAATTTATTTCTAATTAATTAATAATTAGTTCCTAATTAATATTGATTAATTGATAGAAAATTAATTGCGGAAATTGTGTAATTAATTTCAGGTACGGTTTGTGGGGTTTATAGGGGTAAAGGGTGGGAAGTGATGTGTGTTTAATTTATTAATAATTAATTGTAATTTAATAATAATTAATTAATTGAAAATAAAATATGGAATTTGTGTAATTAATTTTAGGTTTGGGTTGTGGGGTTTAAAGGGGTAAAGGGAGGGAAGTAATTATTGTTAAATTAATTAAAAATCATTTGATCATTTATATTAACTAATTCCTTTATATTTAATAAGGGTTTTTGTTTATATTTTTGTCTGTGTGGTTTTTATTGTTATAGAGGTACAGTGCGGGGAGTAAATTAATTTGACTTACTTTATAATTAGTTGTTAAATAATATTAGTTTTTAAATTGAAAATAAGTTTTAACTGTGTAATGATTTTTTTTAGTTTGATTTTAGCTATGGATTGTGAGGATTATAGAGGTAAAGTGTGGGATGTAAAATAATTTTAATGAGTTTCAATTTGTTTTTTAATTAATATTTCTTTAATTGGAAATTAATGTTAGTTAGGAAGTACTAATGTTTTTTTAAATGTAGATGTGGGTTGTGAATTGGCTGGTTTTATAAGGTAGGAAATAAATACAGTTAATTTATGTAATAATTCATGTTTTTGTTTCTAAATAATGTTTAATTAAAAATATTTATTTGTTTGGAAATTATTTTTCATTTATATATTATATTTGTAGGTATTTTTTATATGTATTTAACATTATAATATTTTTTTAGATTATTGGAGTGGGAATAGTAAATTTTATCCCGTCACTACTGATGCATTCAATGGAGTGGGAATAGTTTTTTTTGCCACTCTGCTATCAACGCTTTCTCTTCTGTTGCGCTCACTGGAGTGGGAATAGTAATTTTTACCCCTCTGCTATCCAATACTTTTCATAATGTTGCACTCACTGCAGTGGGAGTAGTCATTGGAGTGGAGAAGTGTGGCTCAATGATTAGAGCGGCAGATCCTGTTGCAGAGGTCTAGCTCGGGACCAGGGTTCAATTCCCCGCCTTGGCGAGTCTTGGGCTCAAAATTCCACGGACCTGATAATTCTCGCCTCGGTGCCTAGTCCAATCATGGAGTCCCACTCTGCAACTCTGGGCAATAGCTTGCTTAATCTCCACAACGGCCCCCACAACGCTAAGGAGGCCTGGCCTTCACCTTGGGGGTGCCCAGGAGTGGATGCCTCACAGGGAAAGCCAGGATGGGTTCCACAGCGGTATTCGTACAAGCGCCTTGAGACCCTTGCGGGTGAGTAGTGCACTATACAAGTATCAATTTACATTTACATTTACATTTTTTCCACTCCGCTATCCAACACTTTCTTTACTGTTGCACTCACTGGAGTGGAAAGTTAAAGTTTGAAGATTTTTACTGTTTTAATTTACATAAACTGTTTTGTTAATTAGATTTTATGTTTTTGGTACACACACACACACACACACACACATATATATATATATATATAAAATATATATATCAAGTCTAAATTCTGCTCAATATGAGAATGGATTCAGCACAGCTTGGGTGCAGTATGAAGTGGCTTTAAAAAATCCCAATTTAAAAGCGCAAATTCAGGTGAGCTGGCGAAACGCTATGGCAGACGCATTTTAGCATGATGACTTTCTTCAGTGCTGGTTTCATTACGGGGGTCTAAGCACCTGGGGACTGGTTAAAATGCTGACATAAACACTCCTATCTTAGCCCCTCCCCTATGTTAAAGATGCAGTTCACCTCCAAGCTACACCCTTCGCTTCTCACACCGCAAAAGGTCAGTCCAAATGTGCTGTCGGCGCCCATTCAGTAATGTGGCATCCGAACATACAATGATGCACCAATCAATGTGGGACCGCAGACTACACAACTTCCTCTGCAGCTGGCATACGAGGGAATTGCTGCTGTTCAATCCACAGGTAAGGCGCCTTCCAGTAGTGAAACACTACTCCTCTCTACCCAATGTGGCGATGTTCTCACTGTGAAGCTTACTCCTGCTGGGGGCCAACACGTAGTAAACATACTTTCAATCCAATTTTATTATATATGTAAAATTCAATATTTTCTACAACTATATTTTGTATATCGATATTTTTTTCCCAATATTTTTGTACTTACCTGTTTAAGTATAGGTAGTCGATATTTTTGCATTCTGTATTTTTGCATCAATATTTTTTATTCTATATTTTTAACATCGATATTTTGGCAGTGAATCGGATCCTTCCATGGCTCCCAAATTCACATTCTGGCTATTAGTGAGCAATTCACCATTGTGTTGTTCAAACTTTTGAATCAAAGAAGCATTTTGAATGACATTTAATGCTCTTAAAGCCATTAAGAGAAGTTTTTCCCTGCAAATGCCAAGACGAAAGGCATCTGTCGAAATCATTAAAAACTTAACAAAACATCACTTTGTTAAATAAGGAACAACTCATAGAAGTGGCACTGTCTTGTTTCGTTGCATTGTGAATTTATTAAAATGTGCAGAAACCGTATTTCAATCACTGGTCGAGCCCCCAATTCGCTTCCCCGCCCCTAATGTTTATAAGTAAAAAAATAAAGTGGAAATTGCATGGCTGCTGGGCGTGGTCAGATTGAAGCCAAGCTCACTCCGGGCCTGGGCACTAAATCACGGCTGGCTCTCGAGGCCTGTGGTTGGAAATAAATTGGTTTTAGCATTCACACGTTAGCTGCTTAATGCCCCGGCACGCCTTGCAGTGTTTTATGATTGGCCAGCGTGTGACCCAGATATACTTTTCCACAGTGTTCCCGGGGAAAGCACAGATATGAACCTCCCTGCTCCCTAGAAGCAGACTATAAAATCAATTCGAGTCTGCAAGTTGCATCACAATTTACTGGAGACGGGCTATAAAACTGTCTTATTCCCCGATGTTTCTGTTTTTTAACATACGAGCTAAAGGAAATACTTGACTGGTGTCTTTTCTGCCAGAATCAGACAGTCAAATATTGCCATTTTAATGCACAATTTATTGCGTTTGCTGGATAATGTATATGCAAGCAGAGCTCAGGGGGCCTTGGCCTTCATTACATACACAGTACTTCATAACTGACCAAACGCGCATAATTCATACCTATCTTCAGTTTTATGGTCAGAGCAGAGCTGCCGCTGAAATGTGAGTTACTTAACATTCTCACATTTTGAAAGGATAGTTTCCAGTTTATAAACAAGGAGGATAACGGGAAAATCTCCAGTTCCCTGGGGCTTCCGAAAAGGCGTGTGTGACTGAGGGAAAACAACATTCACAGTTGCTCTCAGGGATTTTAGATTTTAAAATCCTAAATAAGCCTCTTTTTAATCTTGATTTTAGTTGACTGTTCCTTTGATTTTTTTTCTTTAACTGTTACTGCTTAGCACTTTAGGGACATAAGAAGTATCACTGATTTTCCTTCCTCATTCTAATAAATGTTAGAGTTTATTAAATGTCTCGTGAAAAAATACAGTTGAACAATTATGAAAGTTTGTTTTTTTACTCGAAACAATTGCTGTCTCATAGGGTTTTGAACTTCTAATCCAGGGGTGTCACTGAATCTCTAAATTGTCTAATCAATCCCAGGTTTTCAAAGTTACTAAATTAAATAATTTTGCAGACAGTGCATTTCAGTGGGGCTTATTTAAAAAGGCAATTGTGTTCTGAAATTCTGGCATGGATATGACCCTTTCAGAATTGTGAATAGTGGACATCACTGTTCATTCAAAATGGATTTGGGACAGGGACTGGTTGTTCACATCATCTATAAATTTAGATCTGTTATTATAATTTTAGAGATTATTATGTTTTAACCCCTTGACATCTATAGCTCAATTTCCAAAACCCTATTTCTGCAACTGTATTTAGCATAAATAATTTGCAACTGGTAAAAAAATATTTCTACTTGAGAAGGCCTCAATATGTTAATCATCAGTGTTGCAAGACACCAATTAACCCTTTGTATGCTGATGACAGAACCACTCCATCATCAGCTGCGGTGGTGCTGTGCTGATGATGGAGCGGTTCCGTCACGGCCCTGCCGCCGCGCCTGCGCGGGGCGGATTTCGTACCTGCGCTGGGCTTTCTATTGAGCGGGCGGGGCCATGACGGAACCGCTCCGTCATGAGCACAGCCCAACCGCGGCTGATGACGGAGCGGTTCCATCACCAGCATGCGGCCGCCACGCGGCCGCCCCGCCCCCTTAGCACTGCAGCGGAATAGCCGCCGCAGTGAAGGGGTTAAAGGCTTTGGTATCACATTTTTTTCCACAAATTTGGTTTTGCATTAATCTTCAGAATTCCTGATCAAGGCAAATTCATTTGAATATCTGCCAGCGTTGTAGGGCACAAAGACTTTTCTAAATGTCTGACATAGGCTCAATACACCTTACATATTCACATTTTAACCATGCACTTTTTAGTTGTGCAGGGTTTTGAACAGTATTTGTGTTGAATTTCAGCATTTTCTGAGCACTGTAGGCAGTGATACGAGATGAAGGTTGAAGGAACCTCAATAGTGTTTCACTGATACCTGAACTTCTCGCGCGCAACCAAGATGGCCGCGTGAGCACAGGGCTCCGAGACCCTCGTAACCTACCGCATATATCCTGTTGATGATCCTGACTTCTATTTGCGTCTTCGTGAAGACGAACCACTGGGGAGGCAAAAACTGCAACCAGAATCCAGATCTGACCCCAGGAGCCGGAGTTATGGCGCTTGGAAGATTGTGGCCTATACCTCCGTTATGCCTGGCTGTGGAGTTGGCATGGTGCCCGAGGTGTAATTGAATAACATCGGCCTGAGGTGGCGGAGACGGCCGGTCCGGTCCACTTTCACTTTTTGTTTTGCCTACTGTAGAGATCCGATACTGGGAGCGCCTCCCTCTCGCCGAGGGCAACTATCTGACTTGGCACTCGAGTGTGTGTATTTCATTGATTGACCTGCCCTGGAGAGACGCTCGAGCCGTGTTCTCGGGCTGATTCTGAACTTCCACTCGAGGGACCTTTGAAGCCTCCATCTTTCCACTCAGTGTGACTGTTCCAAGTCGACCGACGTCGATTGCTGCTGGGCATAGCATACCACTCTTCAGCTGCTTTGTTTGCGCCTTGTTCCCCCACCCCCTTTTCAGACCATACCTACTACTTCCCGCAATGGCGGGGAAACCGGAGGGGGACAAACAGAAGTCTAAGACCACTCGGCGGGGTGGATATACCTAAACTAACATCATGGATCACTATGCCCAGGCTAAGGTGTCGCCCAGTGGACCAGGTAGGTCGCTGGAGGGAACGAGAGATCCACTGACTTCAGCAGCCGAGCCGACCCTACAAGATGTTATGGTCACCATCGATGGGATCAGATCGTCCCTCGGGAAACAATTGGAGACTCTCGCCCACAAACTCGACACAGTGGCGATTGATGTGAATCTGATCCGCACGGACCTAACGAAAACTAATGAAAAGTTAAATCGTTGAACATTAAGACTTCCAGTCTGACGGACGACGTTGTTGTGATACAGATGGAGGTTCGCAATTTAAGGGCCTCCAATGACCTCTTTGCGCATCGTCTGGAGGATTTTGAAGGAAGAGCTAGGCGGAACAATGTCCGTATCATTGCTGTTCCGGAGAAGGCGGAGGATCCGGCAGCTAACCTCTTTGTGGAGAACTTCATTGTTAATCACCTTGCGCCCAAGGGTCTGAGTAATTTTTTCACTGTGGAACGGGCTCACAGGGTTCCGGGTGGTAAACCCAAGACGGGTGCCCCACCGCGGCCTATGATAGCACGGATTTTTAACTTCCGTGATAGAGACGCTATCCTGCAGGCCTCGCGGGCGGGTGGTCCCATAAAGTTTGAGAACTCCACCATCAGTTTTAATCCAGACTTTACCCAATCTGTTCAGAAACAGAGACTTGGTTTTCTTGGGGTAAAAAAGAGACTCCGTGAGATGGCCCTCAATTACGCCATGCTTTTTCCGGCCAAGTTGCGAATTGAACATGCAGAGCGGACCTATTTTTTTGATAGACTGGAAGTGGTGGTCGACTGGCTGGATACTCTGCCGACCCATCGTCCACAGGACCAACTAGCCGGCGGAGCGGAGGGCTGATCGATGGACCAGGAATAAGTGCTATCTCTGTCTGGTTCCTGGGGTCTTTAAGAGACTTCGAACTGTGGTGCACTAATTATGTCTTATGATTCTGTGAGACATTTGGCGGGTTGCAAGGCTATTGGTGGGTCCTTTTCCTCCTCTGCTCGACTTTTTGTAGCTTAGTTTAGATGTGGGGGCGACACGCACACTGCAAGTTGGGGTGGCTTTCTAGTCTTACGCAGGGATGCAGGGTGGGGGGATTTGTAACAGGTTGTTGGTGGGGAGGGAGGGGGGATTTGTTGGTATTCCAGTTTGTTTTTCCGCAAGGCACAGTATTGCAAGACTTTCTGATTGAAGTGCTGGTTTCTTCTCGGGGTTGGATCTCCTTTTTCTTGCGGGATGGGGGTAGGGGGTTGAGGCTTATGAGCTGGAAAGAGAATGGGTTGGGGGATAGGATAAAGCGTGGAGTAGTGCTGCAACTATTAAAACGTCACTCCCCAGATGTGGTCCTACTTCAGGAGACTCACTTGATAGGACATACATGTTATGCCATGAATAGGAAGGGAATGGGATATCGCTTGGTTGCCCATGCGGGGTTCTCCTCTGGCTCCCGCGGGGAGGGTATTCTTATTAAAAACTCTCTCCCGCTGGAAGTTGATCCAACGGTCCTCGATGATAGAGGGCGTTATGTCATTCTTACTGGTCAATGGGAGGCAGGACCCTTTAACCTGTCTCTGTCTATGTCCCTCCTAGCTAACAGTCAACTACCTTTGCGGACTTGAGACAGGTTATCCTTGTTCTCCCCGAGGGATCATTGCTACTGGGTGGTGATTTCAATCCGGTCGTATCTGGTGTTTCTGATAGACACCCACCTAGGGACTTCAAGGGGGCGCAGAATTGGCTTCATGACTTCATTGATACCCTAGGCCTGGTGGATTGCTGGAGACTGTTGCACCCCTCTCAGCGGCAATACACGTTCAATTCTGGCGCTCATGGAAGCCTCTCGAGAATCGATTACGTTTTGGTGCCTGCTGCACAGGCGCCCTTTGTCGCGGAGGTTAAGCATATGGCTCGGGGAATATCTGATCATTCTCCCTTGTGGCTTCGGATTGAATTGTATTCGGGGACCGAGGGGCGGGTAGCCCCGATCAACCCTTGGTTTCTCCGAAACCCTAAAACTCGTCATGATTTGAAAAGTCACTTGATCAATATTTTTCAGAGAATAAGGGCTCTGTTTCGTCCGCAGTGTCGCTTTGGGAGGCCTTTAAAACAGTTCTCCGGAGGCCAAGCCCTGTCGCTGATTGCGGGCGTTAAGAAACGGAGAGATGAGGCTGTAGTGAAGGTCGAGACTGAAATAGCAGACCTGGAGTTAGATCTGTAACAGGAGGTCACCCGCGTAAAGACGCATGTATTGCAATTAAAACTGTTGGAATACATGGCGTTGGTTACGGAAGCGGCTAAGGCCATGAGTCGAGAGCAACAGGGTCATCTATATGATGTGGGAGATAAAGCAGGTAAACTGATAGCATGGTTGGATAAAAGGGACAGGGCTAGTCGTGTGGCGCCTGAGATTAAGAATGCGAGTGGTTTGCGGGTCGCAGACTCGGTGGGGATTGTTGAGTTCTTTGCGGATCATTTTCAGACAGTGCCCTCCCCCGTGTCGGATAGGCCGGAGGACGACTCTCATTTATTCCTGCGGGACATTGCTCTGCCGAGTCTTACAGATGCAGATAGAGAGCAAATGGATAGTGCAATAACTGCTGATGAGGTAGCCCTTGCGATCCGCTCCTTGCGGTGTGGTAAAGCCATGGGTCCTAACGGTCTGCCGATAGATCTATACAAGTTGCGGCCTGACAAGATAGCTCCCTACTTGAGAGATATGTTTCTAGACTCTCATGAACGTGGTTCTCTCCCCCGGGATCAGCGACTTGGGACGATTGTTGTTATACATAAGGAGGGGAAACCGAGGGACAAGTGTGAGTCGTACCGACCTATATCTCTTTTGAACGCCGAACCTAAGATTTTTGCAAAGGTACTGGCCAATCGATTGATCACTGTTATTAGCGCTCTGATCCATCTGGATCAATCAGGTTTTATTCCCCATAGAAACACTGCGCTGAATCTTAGGCGTCTGCACGGAGTTCTCGCGAGGGCCGCAACTCTACTTGAGCCGGCCATTTTGGCGTCCTTGGATGCCACAATGGCTTTTGATACTATTGAATGGTCATATCTGTGGGCTGCGTTGGCTAAATTTGGGTTTGGTCCCAGTTTTATTGGCTGGGTGTGACTTCTTTACGAAGACCCCCTTGCGCAAATCGTGGTGAACGGTCGAGTCTCGGTGCCGTTTGATCTCGGGCGTGGTACTCATCAGGGGTGTCCCCTATCATCGCTCCTGTTCGCCCTAGCCCTCGATCCCCTCGCTGCATGGATCCGCTGGGAGCCCTCGATGAGGGGTATTCGGTGGTCCTCTGAGTATGAAGATCGCATCTCGCTCTACGCAGATGACATTTTGCTATATCTGACCTCGCCCACGAAATTGTTGATGGTTTTCTGCGATGTCCTGGCCTCTTTTGGTAGAAACTCGGGCTTGATTATTCATTGGACAAAATCCTATTTGTACGTTCTTTCTGGTGACGTCCCTCTCCTTCCGCGTAACTGCCCCATCCAGGTGACACAAACGTGATTTAAATCTCGATATCTGGGTCTCTATGGACCCTCTGACTCGGTATGAGCGGAATCTTCTCCCACCTCTGACCAGATTGGAGCAGGACGTCACAGGTTAATGTAGACTTCCGCTCTCGCCGCTGTGACGTGCGGCATCTTTAAGATGATGTCTCTGCCTCGTTTTCTCTATGCCCTCCAAAACACTCTTGATATAGTCCCTGCTAGTTATTTTCGTAAAATTGAGGGTCTTCAAAGCAAACTGATATGAGGCGGTAGACCTCCTATTGCGCTGGCCAAACTAACGCTCCCGTGGGGTATTGCCCTCCCGGACATCAAACGATATTACTGGGCGTCTCAGTTGGGGGCCATTAATCACGGTATGTATGGTCCCGAATTGAACCCTGCTTTCGCCATGGATAGATGGCTGCTGCCTGGGGGTAACTACTATAGGGCACTATACTCGAAATCAGTGGTTAAGTCATTGTCGGGGCCTACGAAGACGGCAGTTCGTATATGGCAAGACCCAACTAATTCGATGGGATGGAAGGACCGCTTGACTTTAGTGACCCCACTTTTCGACTCTGATAGAATTGGTAAACTGTGGAAGACTAAGGGGTTTGATAAGTGGGACATCATTGGTAATAGCAGTGAGGTTCCGTGACGATCGTAAGTGATGTTTTTGACTCGCACAATTATGGTCGAGTCTGGTATCTATGAACCGTAAATGGCGAGTTTAGTGGGTGTACGCAGTTTCGCTGTGCTAACCTAAACCGTTCGTCTGTCTCGTGGGTTTATCTATCTGTACCCACGGGTTCCATCTTAGATGCGGCATCCATTTTGTCTCTTGCCCTCAAGTAGCCAGCGAACGGATGCTGTCCGCTTCACGACCCTGGGATTCTCAAGACTCTTGCGGAAGACACGTTTCCTTTGAAAGTGTCTTTATGGTGAGGGGGATGATACTGTAAGGCAGATGGCCTCGCTCGAGGCTCATCTTGCTGTGCCGGTCTATTGTCTTAGCCGTGCATCTCATTAGGCACGTCCCTTTGATGCCTGCAGTTCGTGTTTCCCGACACCACCCCTTTTACACCCTTTCCGATCTCCCCACTGTTTCTGCCTTCCTCTGCACCTGTCCTTGTTCCTTCTTCGATCTGTTTACTGCTGATTGGAATGTACGAATGGTGGGAAGATGGGTTTTTACAGTTGGGAACTACCAAATGTTTCTGTACTTATGTTCCGGGCCTTGAATGCATCAAAGCAACCCCTCTTGGAGATAATGATGGGAACCAAGTTGTAAACCTTTGTGTACCATGTTAACCTATGAGAGAAAACTGTATAAAAAGGAGCGACCCACAGTAGCAATTTGAATCAGACTCCCCGAACTTGCATGTTATGTACTTCACGTGACTTCTGTGTTCCCTGCAGTAATAAACCTCGAATCTTTGACGCCGAAGGAAGTGTCCCGTGTCTCTGTCATTTGTACGCCGGAACAGGTTACCCACGAAGGTTTCAGGTGTTGTCCCCTGGCACCGCTGGGTCTTAAATAACCCAGTCCTTCAGTTGGCGCCCAACGTGGGGCTGCATCAGTGGTACCGGTCCAAGCCCGACGATTGTGAGGAACTTCGTGTGAAATCTCCAAGGGAAGGTGCACCCCGCTTCATCGATCCTGTTGTCGAAATAAGTGGCCCGACGACTTTTCCCGCGAAGATTCCCGCCTCCTGACGGCTGCGACAGACTGCTGCCCTGACTGTAGACCTGTTTTGGCGCCTGGCGTAGACCTTGGTACAGCGAGACGATTGACGGGCCTTCCTGGTGACGCCATCGATCTTTGAGTTAAGTATTTGTGGGTCGCTCCCAGAGTCCTTAGTTGTGGTTGCTTAGTTGTTGCATGGTTCCATTGCATTTGTGGTTCTTAGTACTTGGTTCTTTGTTGTGATATTTGACGACTGCAGCCGCCAAAAACCGAGGGTTTTTGCTCTTTGCAGGGACTTGGTAAATCCCGTAACCCTTGAAGTTTGTGAAACTCGGCTAGTGTGCAAGATGCCTGGTCGTAGTACTTTGTTCAGTTGTTTTAGACGTTGTGGTACGGATTCCTGACTGGAGGACTCGTGTCCGATACCTCCGGTTGGAACTCCAACTTATGAATTATATAGCAAACATGGGTTAGGTCCGATTACCTTTAATGAATATTGGATTCGTTATACTAAAAAGGATGGTGTCCTTAGTTGGCCACCTCATGGTAGTTTCGAGACCCCGATCCTAAATAACCTTGAGGCTAAATTGTTTAAGAAAAAGTCAAGGCCGGCCATGTTTGATGCCTTTCGGTTATGGCGTAAAGAAGCCAAACAGAAAGAAATCAGACAGACAAAACGTAATCAGAGAGATGGAGTTGCTACCATAGTGAAGAAAGCGGAACAATTCCAGCGAGATAAGGAGGAAAAGGAAAAGGAAGTTTTCGATAGGCTTCAGCGTATGTCTATAGATAAATGTTATCCCGCTTTGCCAACGGAGTCGGATAAAAAGGAGGAATTAGTTGAGGATCCTTTAATGTCCTATCTTCTGAAGTCACCACCTCCGTACGCACAGGGTACCGCAGCTCCTGTGGTTCCCCCTGTACTTGTTCCTGTACCTGCTCCTCCACCTGTTCCTCAACCTATACTTGTTCCTCCGACTGTTCCTGCTCCCTTGCCTACTTCTGTTCCTACTGCTCCTCCGCTTGTACTTCCTCATACTCCTGCTCCCGCTGCTGCTCCTGTTCTACTTACTCCTGTTGTTCCGTCTGGTTCCGACTCTTCTCTTGTTAATCCTTTATATTATTCTTCTCCATCTATCCGACGTCGTACCCCCTCTGTTGCTGCTAATTTCTTTAATTCTCTTGGACCTATTCTTGAGTCCGCTGGTTCGGACGGTCCCCAAAGACGCAGTCAGCTTCCCGGTAACCGGGAACGTGCTGCATTGTATAATATGGCGATGGGTTGGATGAAACACCCCCTTAGAAATCCTCCACGTGCAGTGCTTGATACGTTCTGTCAATTCAATATACCGACACAAAGATATGTTTTCGAGGAAATGTGTAAGGTTTTACGTGATCAAATATCGGCCGATGCATCTGACGATGTATTGACTGCTTTGACTAATCTACAGCTTCAATTTTCGAGCGGAATGATAGTAGATTCTAATGTTCGACGTGCTGTTGAGCAGTTGTTATCTTTTCGTCCTTCTATAATGCCTCGAGCATTGTTTGTGGAAGACATTGAGGGACCACTAGACGTGCCTGGTCAGTATCCCATGCGCGAAGTTCCACCAGTGTGGATGCCAGGTAATGCTGCAGCTCAACCTCCGATCTTGCCACATTTCCAGAGGGTATGGATACACCTCCCATGGAAACGATCAGAAGTTTTGCAGGTGAAGCAATCTTTGCCTGACCCTCGCAAAAATCCTGCAGGGTATTATAAAGAATTATCGCAGCTCGTGGACGCTACGATAATGAATCTTGCCGATATCGATATGCTGTTTGGTAATGTCGTACCGCAACCGGTATGGGCCAAGATTCGTCAGGAGAATCATGCAAATGAATTAGGTGGTGATTGGGCTGCTCTTACTGCGGCAGATACACGACAAATCGGTGGGGCTAAACCTGAACAGCTTATTACTGATCTCCCTTAGAGAATTATTACCCTAATGAAAACGCTGATGCCAGCTATGAAGGTAAATTGGGACAAGTTGTCCGCTTGCAAACAGAAGAAGGACGAGAGTGTCTCTGATTTCTTTACGAGATTTGAGGAGGCATTCATTGATCATAGTGGTCAGGATATGGGTACCGATGGTGGTCGGAGGTTGTTTGTGGACAAATTTGTCTCTAATTTGCTGCCTGACTTGAGCAACAAATTGAAAAATTCTGAGAGTGCATGGGCTGTCTCTACGTCTGCTCAAATATTGGCTACGGCACAGTATTATGAGAATAGGGAGAAAGAAGAGAATGACCGCGCTGACAAGAAGACGAAAGAACTCAAAACTAAAGTGTTGTTGCAACAGGCGTATCCTCCGCGTTCGAATCAGAATGATTCGCAACAACGTAACCGATCGCAGCCGCAATCTAATAGGTCGCAATCGCGTAATGACTCCTCATCGCAGAGATCTTCGTTAGGGTACAATCAGTGTGCCTATTGTAGGAATGAGGGTCATTTAAAATTCGATTGTCCAGTCCTCAATGAGCGTAATAGCGGTAATTCATCTAGAGGAGGTCGTGGTGGTTCTCAACAGACATCACGTGGTAGAGGTCGCGGTGCTCAAAATGATCGTTCCACTAATACCTCTGACTCTAATAATTGTTTTGATCAGCGTGGATCATCGCAAGGAAGATCTGCGCAGTACAATGTAGATGATTATTACGTTGATCAGGACGCTGACGACAGTAATTACTAGGACAGCCGTAGACAAGGAGAGGGAGTAGTATCAGTTCCGGTTGATCAGAGAGGGCCTTACGTCGCAGTTGCCACTTCGGGCGTCGTTGAGCCTTTTCTGTTGGACACTGGTGCAGCGAAAAGTTCTATCATGCATTCGAAACTCCCTGGCGCACCTTTGTCTGGCTTAACAAATGTTTCCGTTGGATTCTCTGGCGCCCCTGTTAGCAATCCAGTTTCGCGCCCTTTGCCTCTTACTATTGGGCCTCGTGAGCTGAAAGCTCCGTTGATTTTGACCACTGGTTGTGGTGAAAATCTTTTGGGCCTGGATTTGCTAAAACGTTTGTATGCGACTTTGTACTGTTCTCCTGCGGGAGTGAAGCTTACTTTGGGTGAGAGAGTTGTCTCTCCAATGTACTTGTCTCTCGATAAGCTTCCACCGGAATTGAGTTCGCTTCCTGCATCTTTGTGGGCAACAGGTCCCAATGACGTGGGCCTGCTTGACATCTCCCCTTATGTTGTACACTTGAAAACTAATGTGCGACTGCCACGTATTCCCCAGTATCGTATCTCCCTTGATGATGAGCGAGCACTGTTAGCGATCATCTATGATCTGATCGAGAAAGATGTCATTGAGGAGACTCGGGGAAACGTGTGCAACAGCCCTGTACTGCCTATTTTAAAACGTACTGATCCTTCAAAACCGCCTGTTTATCGTTTTGTTATCGATTTACGGGAGGTAAATAAAATTGTGATTCCTCAGTTCCATGTTGTGCCTGACATCACGGCGCTATTGACTCTGATTCCAGCTTCTGCATCTTGGTTTTCAGTGTTCGATCTGAAGAATGCGTTCTTCAGCATTCCGATTGCTGAAGAAAGCAGAGACCTTTTCGGTTTCTCACTTGGAGGCCGCAGCTTCCGGTTTAAACGTGCTCCTCAGGGCTACTGCGAAAGTCCATCGATATACAGTCAAGCCTTGAAGGGCCAACTTGATGCATTTGTGTTGCCGGTTGGTGCAGCCCTGATCCAATACGTCGACGACCTATTGGTGGCCGCAGATACTCAGGACATTTGCAAAACAGCTACGGTGTCGTTGTTGCAACATCTCTGTGACTTGCATCACAAGGTGTCACCTTCTAAACTTCAATATTGTTGTCAAGAAGTAACCTATCTAGGTCACTTATTGTCAAAGGAGGGAAGACGGTTGACCCCAGAGAGAATTGCAGCGATTGCGCGAATGACTGTGCCAACAACCCAAAGAGATGTGCGTGCCTTTCTAGGTATCACGTCATATTGCAGACAGTGGATTCCAAATTTTTCATTGTTAGCGAAACCATTGGTGGCTCTTACGTGCAAGGATGTTCCAACTCCTTTACCATGGACGGAAGAATGTCAGAAAAGTTTTTCTGAATTGCGTGACGCATTATGTTCGGCTCCTGTGTTAGGTACCCCTGACTACAGCAAGCCGTTTACATTATACGTTCACGAGAGGGAAGGTTGTGCGTTGAGTGTTTTGACGCAACCTTTTGGTGGTAAGCAACGTCCATGTGCATATTTTTCCTCGACCTTGGACCCGGTAGCTAGAGCATTGCCGAGTTGTCTGAGGGCAACAGCAGCAGCTGCGGTGTCCATCCGACAATCAGCAGGGTTGGTCATGGATAATATGCTTACGGTGATGGTTCCGCATGCAGTTGACACTCTCTTGAATCGTACGAAAACTCAGCACTTGACGAGTGCAAGGTTGTCAGGGTACGAGTTGACGCTTTTGGCAAGTCATATTCAGATAAAACGTTGTAATGTCCTGAACCCGGCGACTTTGTTGCCAATCAGTATGGAGTCAGATGAAGTAGCAGCTCATGACTGCTACTTACGGACAGAAGAGGAAACAAAAGGTCGTGTGGACCTTAAAAACACTCCTTTGGAAGATCCCGATGGGACTTTGTATGTGGATGGTTCATGTTATAAATTGCCAAATGGTGATGTGACGACTGCGTATGCTGTGGTAACTTTGAATACTGTTGTGGAAGCTGCGAGATTGTATCAGAACTCTGCCCAAGCTGCAGAACTGATCGCTTTAACTAGAGCATGTGTGTTGTCGAAAGGGAAACGTGTGAATGTGTTTACCGACAGCCAATATGCTTTTGGCGTTGCCCATAGCTTTGGACGGTTGTGGAGAGAGAGAGGGTTTATGACGTCGCATGGCACGAAGATTCAGCATGGACAGCTTGTGAATGATCTTTTGGATGCACTTACATTGCCTAAGCAGGTAGCGATTGTTAAATGTAGTGCGCATCGTAAGGTGACGGATGATGTTGGTCGTGGTAATGCGTTTGCGGATGAGACTGCTAAAGAGACTGCCCGGAACCTTAGCACCAGAATGTATGTGACGAGTTCGGTTAGGTGGCCTACAGAGACTGGTATGTGTGAGGATACTATCCAGAGTGTGAAAGCGATACAGAATGAGGCCACTGAGACTGAAAAGACGAAGTGGAAAGAGAGTACGGGAAAGTTGGACGCGAATGGTTGTTGGATTGATTTGTCGGAGCATAAGAGATGGATGTTGCCAGATGCGTATGTGCTGGCTGTTGTGACGATGGCACACGGGCTAGCACATATTAGTGTGAAAGGTATCTGCAAGTTGTTGTCCCCTGTGTGGAAGAATGATGGTATTACTAAATGTGCTGAAAGATTGGTCAAGAATTGTATGGTATGTATGTTGTACAATCCTGGTAAGGGAACCCCTACACCTCCTGGCTATTTTGCTCCCCCTTCATGTCCTTTTGAGGTGATTCAACTAGACTTCATCCATATGGAGCGATGCAATAACCTGAAATACGTTTTAGTTGTGGTTTGTGCATTCTCCCGATGGATTGAAGCCTACCCTCTCAAAGACAATACTGCCCTGTCCACCGCGAAAATCCTACTGAAGGAATACTTTCCTCGGTATGGAATGCCACGAATCGTGTGGTCTGATAACGGAAGTGAGTTTGTGGGGAGTGTGATGAAGAGTGTGTGTAAGGGCCTTGGAATTAATCAGAAATTCCATAGCGCCAATCATCCCCAGTCTGCAGGTTTAGTTGAAGGGTATAATGGCACCCTTAAACTCAAATTAGCGAAGATTCGGGCTACGACTGGTCTTTCGTGGCCTGACGCTTTGCCCTTAGCCTTGTTGTCTACTAGGGCGACTGTACACTCCCGAGTAGGGCTTAGTCCCTATGAAATAGTGTTCGGCCGTCCTGCGAATGTTTGGGGGGTCCCTAGACCGAGTGTGTTTTCTGATCTTGAGTACCCAATGTTGATTGATTATCTTCATGATCTGACTGCTAAACTGAGGTTAATTCACCAACAGGTCTATGAAGCACTGCCGACGCAGACGGAGGGTCCAGGCCACCAGCTCCAGCCCGGAGACTGGGTGGTGACGCGGAATTTCGCTCGCAAGAGGAACCTTGAGCCCCGCTTCACCGGACCCTTCCAAGTCCTCCTTGCCACGAGAACTGCTGTCCGTTTGGAAGGCCGTAAGAATTGGGTGCACGCCACCCATACTAAAAAGGTACCTATACCTTTACCGGCGGACTCGTGGGTGAGGAAGGGCATTGCTTCATCTGAAACCGAAGGATTACAGACCTTTGTACCCTTTAGCGACGCCCAGCCTGTCGGAGAATCCTCAGTGCAGCAGAACGACATTGTTGAACATTTGTCATCACAAGACTCAAGATCTGAACAATCGACTGATCAACAGAACTCTGTTCCCTCATCGAATCCATTATTTGACGAACAGACACGTCCTGGGAAAAGCCGATACTTTTTGCGATCTAACACCAAGGACTAATAAATATTTGTTTCTGTCCCTCGACATCTACATTATCCCTTTGCCACGATCAGTCTGAACATATGTATAACTGTGATTTTTGTAAATATTGAGTTTTTCCATATATGTGTTTTTGCCTCCACAGCTGAGAGACTTTGTACATATTTGTAAATTAAGATACCTTGCATCCAGGTGTACCGTAGGGCCCCGCGTGTACTTCCTTCTGGTTAGTAGGTCTGGACACTAGGTCAAAGACCGTTGGTTCCTGGGAACCCCTAGGGATTGACTACTGCTACACAGAACGAAGTGCGTCAAGAGACGTTGCGGACGGTCTTAGGGGATGGCGTTTTCAAAGCTGATGGACTTGGAAAAAGCTCAGGCGCAAAGATTCAAACTGCAACAGATTACTCGTACAAAATGCTTTATGATTCAAGTGTTCCTTTTGTTTCTAATTGTTTCATCGTTATTGGCGGGTGGGGTGTATTATATGATACAATACTTCTTACCTTTTGCCATACCTACTCCTACTTCTGAACCTAAAACTACCTCCACTGTGTCCCCTCATTCCTTCCATATCTTACCTGAACACGAACAGGCTAGACGTGCGGAATTCAGAAATAATTCCTTTATTCAGCTCCTTCATCAGCACCAGTTAGTGGTTAACACTACTAATTGTTGGGTGTGTGGGTTAATGCCACATACCACGGATAAGGGAATTCCATATCTGGTCCTTCCTTATAGTTCCCAGGGTTCAGCTTGAGCATTTCAAACAATGTTTCGAAGTGCACTAGATTCCTACCCCAATCGAGAGCCACATCCTTCCCACTTTGGTCCTGGTTCGTACCACAAGCCTTTGGCTATAGCGATCGCTGATTTGGATAGGGATATGTATGAGCCGTCGCTCATCCCAGAGGAAGAGGTGCAAGCCTATAGGGTCCTGAGTAAGGTTGAGTACAGTGCGCTCGTGGGTGAAAGAAAGCTTAGAAGCTCGTCTCCGATATGGATCGTACCCCACCTTGGTAATTTCTGTCTACTAGGTCGTGGCCGAAGATCGAGAGATCGTCTTGGAGAGAGTGCCTGCTCCGAGACTTATATTCTACCGATGCTCTCTTCCCCTGTGTTTCTGGCTGCCAAGGGTACATACTTTGTCTGTCATGATCGTGCGTATACGTGGTTGCCCTCTGACTTTGTGGGCTCATGTTATATCGCAAATCTGTTGCCTCCGACGTTCACTGTTGATGCAGACTATCACAAGACTAGAGTTGTGAGAGGCGTGATTAGCGAAGAGGACACTGCCGGTCAAGAGGCAGGAGACTTTTTCAAGGGTTTCCTTCCGTTTTGGGGACCTATGGTCAATAGTAGGAACCTGAGACAGTTGATTCGCGTAGTGGAATCGACAGCTAATATCACTGCCAGTGCCCTTGGTAATATCACCACAGAACTTCAGGCGGATAGGCTCATGACGTTACAAAACCGTATGGTTTTAGACGTTGTTTTAGCAGATCGAGGTGGAGTATGTAAGGTGATCCATTCGAGCTGCTGTATTTTCATTCCAGATAACGCTCCGACTGTCTATCAAGCCATCTCGAAGTTGCATAAGATCTCTGAGTCCATACACGTGGACGTAGGGGATTGGACGCTACTTGGGTGGTTTTGGGGCCTAATGTCGACTTGGGGTTGGAAAATTCTGATGATCATCGGAGTCGTTGTAGCATTTCTGTTCACGTGTTGCCTTTGTGTGCAGTGTGGTCCTGCCTTATGTGGCCTTTGTGCTACAACGTGTATAAGACAGCCACCTGCTACCAAAGGAGCTCGGATGGACAGAGCCATGTTGCAGCAACATCTAGATGGTCTGATGAATATCGAATATGATTCTGACTAGTGCTTGCCTACATGAGGGCAAAAGGAGCGTCTGAGGTTCCGTGACGATCGTAAGTGATGTTTTTGACTCGCACGAATATGGTCGAGTCTGGTATCTATGAACCGCAAATGACGAGTTTAGTGGGTGTACGCAGTTTCGCTGTGCTAACCTAAACCGTTCGTCTGTCTCGTGGGTTTATCTATCTGTACCCACGGGTTCCATCTTAGATGCGGCATCCATTTTGTCTCTTGCCCTCAAGTAGCCAGCGAACGGACGCTGTCCGCTTCGCGACCCTGGGATTCTCAAGACTCTTGCGGAAGACACGTTTCCTTTGAAAGTGTCTTTATGGTGAGGGGGATGATACTGTAAGGCAGATGGCCTCGCACGAGGCTCATCTTGCCGTGCCGGTCTATTGTCTTAGCCGTGCATCTCATTAGGCACGTCCCTTTGATGCCTGCAGTTTGTGTTTCCCGACACCACCCCTTTTACACCCTTTCCGATCTCCCCACTGTTTCTGCCTTCCTCTGCACCTGTCCTTGTTCCTTCTTCGATCTGTTGACTGCTGATTGGAATGTACGAATGGTGGGAAGATGGGTTTTTACAGTTGGGAACTACCAAATGTTTCTGTACTTATGTTCCGGGCCTTGAATGCATCAAAGCAACCCCTCTTGGAGATAATGATGGGAACCAAGTTGTAAACCTTTGTGTACCATGTTAACCTATGAGAGAAAACTGTATAAAAAGGAGCGACCCACAGTAGCAATTTGAATCAGACTCCGCGAACTTGCATGTTATGTACTTCACGTGACTTCTGTGTTCCCTGCAGTAATAAACCTCGAATCTTTGACGCCGAAGGAAGTGTCCCGTATCTCTCTCATTTGTACGCCGGAACAGGTTACCCACGAAGGTTTCAGGTGTTGTCCCCTGGCACCGCTGGGTCTTAAATAACCCAGTCCTTCAGCAGGGTGGCAGACCTCTGGGTTAAGGGACAAGTGAAATTGTTTGATACTTTAATGACGGAGTTTGAATTAGGGAACTTGGAGTATTTCCGCTATTTACAAGTTCGCCATGCCTTGATGTCTGTCTTTTCGATAGGGGAGGCCGTCCCTGAATCGTCCCGCTTGAAGATAGATTGCTAGATGCTCACGTTCCAGACAGTGCTATTTCCCTTGTCTATAAAAAGTTGATCAATGATAGGTCAGACTTCCTGTTGCCCTTACGTGATCTCTGGGTCCGTGACGGCCTCGAATTGGATGACGAGGACTGGCAATCGGCAATCTCCTCTCCCAAGGATGTCGCGATTCCAGCGAGACTTCGGCTGGTTCAGCTTAAGATTCTTCACAGGGTGTACATCACGGACCCCCCTCTGGTTCGGATGGGCTTTTCCGAGGAGGGTTTGTGTAAATGGGGATGTGGACAGGTGGGGACATTTCTTCATATTGTTTGGGAATGTCAAGAAGTTGCGGCTTATTGGAACGGGGTGTATGATGAAATGAAAGAGGTGAGGTTCCGTGATTCTGAACCCGTTCAATAAAGGTTGTCGTATCTAGACGATTTTGGTGTCAGCGGACCGCAAATGACGAGTGCGGTATGTACGAGTGTTTTCGTCATAATCGATCTATGGAAACACTACGTATTTAGGGATTTCGTTCGAACCTTCGGGTTCCATTTTGTGTGCGGCAGCCATTTTGTGGTTGCCCTCACATAGGCCGATGACTACGGCCGAACGAGTCTTTGGGACACGTACACCTTAACTGACTTTTGTGTGACCTGAACGAACTGACTCCATTGCCCGAAGCTGACCTTGTTGAGCCAGTTCCTTGTTAGGCAGCTGGTCAGATAGAGATCAAAGAGAAGGACATTGCTGAGTTTATGGTACATGCAAACACCCTTCTATCTTGCTTCTCATCTGTTTCTTTTCCTTCCCTTTTATGGCTTAATTATGGTTTGGGTTGAGGTCCTTTTATTATGGGTCCATCCGGCCTGTCCGAGCAAGAATGTTGGATTTTGCCTAGTCATTTCTGGTGGGCTAGACAACCGAAAGTGGGTTTGTTGTTATGCGATATGTTTGAAATGTCACTGTTCGATTGGTTCATTTGTAAATAATTGATGCTAGTCAGGAATGTGATTTTTAGCATAAAAGATGATGTCTCGCAATACTAAATTGTGCAGTCTCTAGCGAACCACCCGTGTTGTGCTTCGTAGACCTCTGTTCCTGGTTGCAGCCAATAAATTTGGTCTTTGACGTCACCTAGAAGTGTCCCGTGTCTCTGATTGCCAAGGCAGGGGAACTCGAAGACATCAGGCGTTTTCCCTGGTGCCGCTTCGTTCTAAAACCCGGTTCTTCGGTTAGCGCCCAACGTGGGGCTACTTCAGCGGTACCGGTCCAAGCCTGAAGATCGTGAGGAGCTTCGTGTGAAAATTCTGGATGAAAGCCTGCCACTTCATCGACCCCTGTATGTCGTCGTGGTCCGAAAGTCTTTGCTGCGAGGTTCCCCGCTTTGTGTGACTGAGGGAAAACAACATTCACAGTTGCTCTCAAGGATTTTAGATTTTAAAATCCTAAATTAGCCTCTTCTTAATCTTGATTTTAGTTGACTGTTCCTTTGATTTTTTTTTCTGTAACTGTTACTGCTTAGCACTTTAGGGACATAAGAAGTGTCACTGATTTTCCTTCCTCATTCTAGTAAATGTTAGAGTTTATTAAATGTCTCGTGAAAAAATACAGTTGAACAATTATGAAAGTTTGTTTTTTTACTCGAAACAATTGCTGTCTCATAGGGTTTTGAACTTCTAATCCAGGGGTGTCACTGAATCTCTAAATTGTATAATCCATCCCAGGTTTTCAAAGTTACTAAATTAAATAATTTTGCAGACAATGCATTTCAGTGGGACTTATTTAAAAAGGCAATTGTGTTCTGAAATTCTGGTATGGATATGACCCTTTCAGAATTGTGAATAGTGGACATCCCTGTTCATTCAAAATGGATTTGGGACAGGGACTGGTTGTTCAAATCATCTATAAATTTAGATTTGTTATTATAATTTTAGAGATTATTATGTTTTAACCCCTTGACAGCTATAGCTCAATTTCCAAAACCCTATTTCTGCAACTGTATCTAGCATAAATAATTTGCAACTGGTCAAAAATTATTTCTACTTGAGAAGGCCTCGATATGTTAATCATCAGTGTTGCAAGACACCAATTAACCCTTTGTATGCTGATGACAGAACCACTCCATCATCAGCTGCGGTGGCGCTGTGCTGATGATGGAGCGGTTCCGTCATGGCCCTGCCGCCGCGCCTGCGCGGCGCGGATTCCGCACCTGCGCTGGGCTTTCTATTGAGCGGGCGGGGCCATGACGGAACCGCTCCGTCATGAGCACAGCCCAATCGCGGCTGATGACGGAGCGGTTCCATCACCAGCATGCGGCCGCCGTGCGGCCGCCCCGCCCCCTTAGCACTGCGGCGGAATAGCCGCCGCAGTGAAGGGGTTAAAGGCTTTGGTATCACATTTCTTTCCACAAATTTGGTTTTGCATTAATCTTCAGAATTCCTGATCAAGGCAAATTCATTTGAATATCTGCCAGTGTTGTAGGGCACAAAGACTTTTCTAAATGTCTGACATAGGCTCAATACACCTTACATATTCACATTTTAACCATGCACTTTTTAGTTGTGCAGGGTTTTGAACAGTATTTGTGTTGAATTTCAGCATTTTCAGAGCACTGTAGGCAGTGATACG
This sequence comes from Lissotriton vulgaris, assembly GCF_964263255.1. NCBI lineage: Eukaryota > Metazoa > Chordata > Amphibia > Caudata > Salamandridae > Lissotriton > Lissotriton vulgaris. The sequence continues at coordinate 39,882 of NW_028251807.1, read as the reverse complement.
AGATGAAGGTTGCAGGAACCTCAATAGTGTTTCACCGATACTTGAGCTTCTCGCGCGCAACCAAGATGGCCGCGTGAGCACAGGGCTCCCGAGACCCTCGTAACCTACCGCATATATCCTGTTGATTATCCTGACTTCTATTTACGTCTTCGTGAAGACGAACCACTGGGGAGGCAAAAACTGCAACCAGAATCCAGATCTGACCCCTGGAGCCGGAGTTATGGCGCTTGGAAGATTGTGGCCTATACCTCCGAGATGCCTGGCTGTGGAGTTGGCATGGTGCCCGAGGTGTAATTGAATAACATCGGCCTGAGGTGGCGGAGACGGCCGGTCCGGTCCACTTTCACTTTTGGTTTTGCCTACTAGAGAGATCCGATACTGGGAGCGCCTCCCTCTCGCCGAGGGCAACTATCTGACTTGGCACTCGAGTGTGTGTATTTCATTGATTGACCTGCCCTGGAGAGACGCTCGAGCCGTGTTCTCGGGCTGATTCTGAACTTCCACTCGAGGGACCTTTGAAGCCTCCATCTTTCCACTCAGTGTGACTGTTCCAAGTCGACCGACGTCGATTGCTGCTGGGCATAGCCTACCACTCTTCAGCTGCTTTGTTTGCGCCTTGTTCCCCCACCCCCTTTTCAGACCATACCTACTACTTCCCGCAATGGCGGGGAAACCGGAGGGGGACAAACAGAAGTCTAAGACCACTCGGCGGGGTGGATATACCCAAACTAACATCATGGATCACTATGCCCAGGCTAAGGTGTTGCCCAGTGGACCAGGTAGGTCGCTGGAGGAACGAGAGATCCACTGACTTCAGCAGCCGAGCCGACCCTACAAGATGTTATGGTCGCCATCGATGGGATCAGATCGTCCCTCGGGAAACAATTGGAGACTCTCACCCACAAACTCGACACGGTGGCTATTGATGTGAATCTGATCAGCACGGACCTAACGAAAACCAATGAAAAGTTAAATCGTTGAACATTAAGACTTCCAGTCTGACGGACGACGTTGTTGAGATACAGATGGAGGTTCGCAATTTAAGGGCCTCCAATGACCTCTTTGCGCATCGTCTGGAGGATTTTGAAGGAAGGGCTAGGCGGAACAATGTCCGTATCATTGCAGTTCCGGAGAAGGCGAAGGATCCGGCAGCTGACCTCTTTGTGGAGAACTTCATTGTTAATTACCTTGCGCCCAAGGGTCTGAGTAATTTTTTCACTGTGGAACGGGCTCACAGGGTTCCGGGTGGTAAACCCAAGACGGGTGCCCCACCGCGCCCTATGATAGCACGGATTTTTAACTTCCGTGATAGAGACGCTATCCTGCAGGCCTTGCGGGCGGGTGGTCCCATAAAGTTTGAGAACTCCACCATCAGTTTTAATCCAGACTTTACCCAATCTGTTCAGAAACAGAGACTTGGTTTTCTTGGGGTAAAAAAGAGACTCCGTGAGATGGCCCTCAATTACGCCATGCTTTTTCCGGCCAAGTTGCGAATTGAACATGCAGAGCGGACCTATTTTTTTGATAGACCGGAAGTGGTGGCCGACTGGCTGGATACTCTGCCGACCCATCGTCCACAGGACGAACTAACCGGCGGAGCGGAGGGCTGATCGATGGACCAGGAATAAGTGCTATCTCTGTCTGGTTCCTGGGGTCTTTAAGAGGCTTCGAACTGTGGTGCACTAATTATGTCTTATGATTCTGTGAGACATTTGGGGGGTTGCAAGGCTATTGGTGGGTCCTTTTCCTCCTCTGCTCGACTTTTTGTAGCTTAGTTTAGATGTGGGGACGACACGCAGACTGCAAGTTGGGGTGGCTTTCTAGTCTTACGCAGGGATGCAGGGTGGGGGGATTTGTAACAGGTTGTTGGTGGGGAAGGAGGGGGGATTTGTTGGTATTCCACTTTGTTTTTCCGCAAGGCACAGTATTGCAAGACTTTCTGATTGAAGTGCTGGTTTCTTCTCGGGGTTGGATCTCCTTTTTCTTGCGGGATGGGGGTACGGGGTTGAGGCTAATGAGCTGGAAAGAGAATGGCTTGGGGGATAGGATAAAGCATGGAGTAGTGCTGCAACTATTAAAATGTCACTCCCCGGATGTGGTCCTACTTCAGGAGACTCACTTGATAGGACATACATGTTATGCCATGAATAGGAAGGGAATGGGATATCGCTTGGTTGCCCATGCGGGGTTCTCCTCTGGCTCCTGCGGGGAGGGTATTCTTATTAAGAACTCTCTCCCGCTGGAAGTTGATCCAACGGTCCTCGATGATAGAGGGCGTTATGTCATTCTTACTGGTCAATGGGAGGGCAGGACCCTTTAACCTGTCTCCGTCTATGTCCCTCCTAGCCTACAGTCAACTACCTTTGCGGACTTGAGACAGGTTATCCTTGTTCTCCCCGAGGGATCATTGCTACTGGGTGGTGATTTCAATCCGGTCGTATCTGGTGTTTCTGATAGACACCGACCTAGGGACCTCAAGGGGGCGCAGAATTGGCTTCATGACTTCATTGACACCTTAGGCCTGGTGGATTGCTGGAGACTGTTGCATCCCTCTCAGCGGCAATACACGTTCCATTCTGGCGCTCTTGGAAGCCTCTCGAGAATCGATTTTGTTTTGGTGCCTGCTGCACAGGCGCCCTTTGCCGCGGAGGTTAAGCATATGGCTCGGGGAATATCTGATCATTCTCCCTTGTGGCTTCGGATTGAATTGTATTCAGGGACCGAGGGGCGGTTAGCCCCGATCAACCCTTGGTATCTCCGAAACCCTAAAACTCGTCATGATTTGAAAAGTCACTTGATCAATATTTTTCAGAGAATAAGGGCTCTGTTTCGTCCGCAGTGTCGCTTTGGGAGGCCTTTAAAACAGTTCTCCGGAGGCCAAGCCCTGTCGCTGATTGCGGGCGTTAAGAAACGGAGAGATGAGGCTGTAGTGAAGGTCGAGACTGAAATAGCAGACCTGGAGTTAGATCTGTAACAGGAGGTCACCCGCGTAAAGACGCATGTATTGCAATTAAAACTGTTGGAATACATGGCGTTGGTTACGGAAGCGGCTAAGGCCATGAGTCGAGAGCAACAGGGTCATCTATATGATGTGGGAGATAAAGCAAGTAAACTGATAGCATGGTTGGATAAAAGGGACAGGGCTAGTCGTGTGGCGCCTGAGATTGAGAATGCGAGTGGTTTGCGGGTCGCAGACCCGGTGGGGATTGTTGAGTTCTTTGCGGATCATTTTCAGATGGTGCACTCCCCCGTGTCGGATAGGCCGGAGGACGACTCTCATTTATTCCTGCGGGACATTGCTCTGCCGAGTCTTACAGATGCAGATAGAGAGCAAATGGATAGTGCAATAACTGCTGATGAGGTAGCCCTTGCGATCCGCTCCTTGCGGTGTGGTAAAGCCATGGGTCCTAACGGTCTGCCGATAGATCTATACAAGTTGCGGCCTGACAAGATAGCTCCCTACTTGAGAGATATGTTTCTAGAGTCTCATGAACGTGGTTCTCTCCCCCGGGATCAGCGACTTGGGACGATTGTTGTTATACATAAGGAGGGGAAACCGAGGGACAAGTGTGAGTCGTACCGACCTATATCTCTTTTGAACGCCGAACCTAAGATTTTTGCAAAGGTACTGGACAATCGATTGATCACTGTTATTAGCGATCTGATCCATCTGGATCAATCCGGTTTTATTCCCCATAGAAGCACTGCGCTGAATCTTAGGCGTCTGCACGGAGTTCTCGCGAGGGCCGCTACTCTACTTGAGCCGGCCATTTTGGCGTCCTTGGATAACACGATGGTTTTTGATACTATTGAATGGTCATATCTGTGGGCTGCGTTGGCTAAATTTGGGTTTGGTCCCAGTTTTATTGGCTGGGTGCGACTTCTACACGAAGACCCCCTTGCGCAAATCGTGGTGAACGGTCGAGTCTCGGTGCCGTTTGATCTCGGGCGTGGTACTCATCAGGGGTGTCCCCTATCATCGCTCCTGTTCGCCCTAGCCCTCGATACCCTCGCTGCATGGATCAGCTGGGAGCCCTCGATGAGGGGTATTCGGTGGTCCTCTGAGTATGAAGATCGCATCTCGCTCTACGCAGATGACATTTTGCTATATCTGACCTCGCCCAGGAAATCGTTGATTGTTTTCTGCGATGTCCTGGCCTCTTTTGGTAGAAACTCGGGCTTGATTATTAATTGGACAAAATCCTATTTGTACGTTCTTTCTGGTGACGTCCCTCTCCTTCGATATCTGGGTCTCTATGGACCCTCTGACTCGGTATGAGCGGAATCTCCTCCCACCTCTGACCATATTGGAGCAGGGCGTCGCAGGTTAGTGTAGACTTCCACTCTCGCCGCTGTGACGCGCGGCATCTTTAAGATGATGTCTCTGCCTCATTTTCTCTATGCCCTCCAAAACACTCTTGATATAGTCCCTGCTAGTTATTTTCCGAAAATTGAGGGTCTTCAAAGGAAACTGATATGGGACGGTAGACCTCCTATTGCGCTGGCCAAACTAACGCTCCCGTGGTACGACGGGGGTATTGCCCTCCCGGACATCAAACGATATTACTGGGCGTCTCAGTTGGGGGCCATTAATCACGGTATGTATGGTCCCGAATTGAATCCTGCTTTCGCTATGGATAGATGACTGCTGCCTTGGGGTAAGTACTATAGGGCACTATACTCGAAATCAGTGGTTAAGTCATTGTCAGGGCCTACGAAGACGGCAGTTCGTATATGGCAAGACCCAACTAATTCGATGGGATGGAAGGACCGCTTGACTGTAGTGACCCCACTTTTCGACTCTGATAGACTTGGTAAACTGTGGAAGACTAAGGGGTTTGATAAGTGGGACATCATTGGTAATAGCAGGGTGGCAGACCTCTGGGTTAAGGGACAAGTGAAATCGTTTGATACTTTAATGACGGAGTTTGAATTAGGGAACTTGGAGTATTTCCGCTATGTCCAAGTTCGCCATGCCTTGTTGTCTGTCTTTTCGATAGGGTAGGCGGTCCCTGAATCGTCCCGCTTGAAGATAGATTGCTAGATGCTCACGTTCCAGACAGGACTATTTCGCTTGTCTATAAAAAGTTGATCAATGATAGGTCAGACTTCCTGTTGCCCTTACGTGATCTCTGGGTCCGTGACGGCCTCGAATTGGATGACGAGGACTGGCAATCGGCAATCTCCTATCCCAAGGATGTCGCGATTCCAGTGAGACTTCGGCTGGTTCCGCTTAAGATTCTTCACAGGGTGTACATCACGGACCCCACTCTGGTTCGGGTGGGCTTTTCCGAGGAGGGTTTGTGTAAACGGGGATGTGGACAGGTGGGGACATTTCTTCATATTGTTTGGGAATGTCAAGAAGTTGCGGCTTATTGGAACGGGGTGTATGATGAAATGAAAGAGGTGAGGTTCCGTTGAGGTTCCGTGATGATTTAAACCCGTGTTTTCAATATTGTCGGAAATACATAATTTTGGTATCAGTGAACCGCAAATGATCCATTTAGCATATCCTGGTGTTTTCGCTATGCTACGAGCAAGAGTACTCCTGTTACAAACACATTTCCGATCTACCCATGGCATCCATCTTAGATCATGGCAGCCATTTTGTATTTCTTGCCCTCACATAGACAATGGACACGCAATGACCTCTGATTTCTCCATTTCGATTAAGGACACGTAGGCTTAGCCGGAGATTCACCTCTCTAGTGACACGTGCACCTTAGAACAGAACACGCTGTGGCTGCATGACTCGACAAAGGCTGCCTCCTCTGCCTGAGGCCAGTCCTGCTATACTGGTTCTCGTGTCCGTTGGCCTGATCATGATTAGGCGGCCGAAGCTGGTAGCCTTGCCCATTTACGACCCACAAACATCTCTTATCCTTCTTTTCTATCTTCCGCACCTGGCTCCGCTCCTTTCTTTCTGAATCTTTATTAGGGGGAGGTAACGAAATTTACGATGAGGCGGTCCGGCTCTTGAATGTAATGTTGACAAGGGATTGTGATGGACTAGTGGGAACCCCTCTTCGTAATGTTTGACATCAGATATTATCGACGATTCTTGTGCAACGCCAAATATTTATTGTTTAGGACACAAAGGTTTTGGGAATGTACCAACATGTGAAGAATTCGCCTGAAGGCCAATATTTCGTATATAAGGAGCAACCCTCTTTGTACAAATGGAACAGGCTCCTAGATTCTGCCCGTGTGTAGTTTCTGTGACTTCTGTGTCCCTGCAGTAATAAACCTTTGGTCTTTGACGCCACCATCGAGAAGCCCGTGTTTCTGTTTATTTGTGCACCGAGACAGGTAGAACTCCAGGGTCTTCGGGTGTTATCCCTGACACCTCTGGACGGAACCAAAAAGTCCAGAACTCCAATTGGCGCCCAACGTGGGGCGACGTCATTCGGTACCGGTCCAAAAGCCTGAAGAGTTCGAGAAGCTTCGTGTGAAGATTCCTGAGGGAGGCGCCCCACTTCATCGATCCCGGCATATCGCAAAAGTGGCCCGAAGTTCTCTTCCACAAGGGTTCCCGTTCAAGACGGCTGTAGTGGTCCGTTGCCTTGACCGTCGCCCTGTCTTGGACCGGAGGTGCAGTCCTTAGTACGGCGAGACAAGACGGGTTTCTCCTTGGTGACGTCTTCAGTGCCTCAGTTAAGTATTTAGTGGTTGCTAGTTGGTTACTTCGTGAGGGTTGTTAAAATCCTTTTGGTTCTTGGTTTGGTTTGGTTTCGTAAGATTATCACTGGTTGTTCTGGTTACGATAATCTATTGGTTTAGTTTGGGTATCGATACATTAGTTCGCTTTTGGTAGGCCTCAGTTCTTGGTTCGAGTGCACATTTTTGTTTGTGTTTTTTTTGGTTCTGTGTTCCGGATTGCAAAATGGTAAGTCGGAAAAATTGTATGTTGTCGTGTTTTGGTTGCAACAGTGATTCACGGTTGGAGGACTCATGTCTGGTTCCTCCGATTGGGACTCCTCTATATGATCTTTATTGTAAGTTTGGTGTGGGTCCTATATCTTATAATGAGGTGTGGGTCCGCTGTACAGAAAAAGACGGTGTCCTTAGTTGGCCACTGCATGGTAGTTTTGAACCCGAAATCCTCGATAATTTAGAAGCGAAATTGTTTAAGAAGAAAGCCCGGCCGGCAATGTTTGATTCTTTCCGTTATTGGCGAAAAGAATCTAAACAGAGAGAAATTAAAAGGTTAAAGAAAGAGCAGAAAGAGCAAGAGTTGACTTTAGAACAGGCTGCTAAGCAGCTGCAAGTCAACGAGTCTGAGAAGGCCATAGAGGTGGCTATTAGAGAGCGTAATTTAGCGATCGACAAGTGCTATCCTGCCTTGCCATCGAGTACAACTAAGATAGTAGAGGACCCCGAAAACGATCCTCTGTTGTCTTACTTGTTACAGTCACCCCCACCGTATGCACAGGGTGCTACGGCTCCGCCTGCACCGAATGTTCAATTGCCGGTTGCTGGACAACTGGTATTCCTGCTCCTGTCCCTCAGAATCAAGCTCCTGTACCTCCTGTGGTTAATGTGAATGTTCCTTCGGCACCCCTCTTCCTGGGTTGCCGGCTTCTTTGCCTATACCTGTATCGCTTACACCTACTGTTTCACAAGCTACCTTATCTGATACTCCTACTGTTCCTGGTCTATTTGTTCCTACTGCTACTGTGTTCTCTACATCTGCTAGTATTATGACTCCGCTTTCTGTTCGTCGAAGAATCACTGATTCTGTCTCTAATATTCTGTCTCCCTTTTATAACACTTTGATTAAAACTCCTGCCTCTGAGTCTGTACAGAGACGTAGTCAGCTTCCAAGTACTGAGGAACGGGGAATCTTAGATTCCACGGTTCTCAGATGGATTTCGAAGAGTAGGAGATATAGTACGAGAGATGTACTAGATACATTTATGCAGTGGAATGAACCAACGCAACGATATGCGTTTGACAAGATGTGCTCTCTTTTACGTGAGGAACTAGAAGAAGATGACTGAATCGAATTTAGAAGACTTAATTAAAGTTCAGAAAGAGTTTGCTGCAGGAATGATAGTAGGTCCAAATATAAAAGAAGCGATGGAATTGATTTTAAGTTATAGGAATGATCCATCTCTTCGCTCACCGAGAGATTTAGAGAGACAGAGTACGAAGCAGAATCGCCAATATCCAATGAGGGAGGTTCCTCCTATTTGGTGCGATGCTGTGCAAGCTGATGCGGTCCGTGGTATTGCAGCCGCTCCGGCGCAATTCCAGAGAGTGTGGATACACATTCCGTGGAAGCGAGCCGAAGTGTTAGCAGTGAAGCAGGCCTTGCCAGATCCGCGTAAGAATCCTGCTGGGTACTATAAGGAGTTAGCACAGACAGTTGAGGCTTGTGTTATGAATCTAGCGGACATTGACATGTTATTTGGGAACGTAGTTCCGCAACCAATTTGGGCTAAGATACGTAAAGAGAATCATCCAGTTGCCCTAGGTGGTGATTGGGCAGCTATCATAGCGGCGGATGGTCAGCAAATAGGTGGATCCAAACCCGAACCTCTAATTGCTAATCTTCCAGGTAGGATAATTGACTTAATGAAGACTCTGATGCCAGCACTGCGCGTTAACTGGGACAAGTTGTCCGCATGCAGGCAGAAGAAAGACGAAAGTGTCTCCGATTTTTTCACGAGGTTTGAAGAGACTTTTGTAGATCACAGTGGTCAGGATATGAGCACAGAAGGAGGACAGAGATTGTTTGTCGATAAATTTGTACACAATTTGCTACCAGAGCTCTGCAACAAATTGAAAGATTCCGAGAGTGCGTGGGCTGTCTCTACAACTGCGCAAATACTTGCAACTGCACAGTATTATGAAAATAGGGATAAAGAGGAGAAAGAGAAATCAGATAAGAAAACGAAGGACTTAAAGACTAAAGTTCTTTTGCAACAGGCATATCCGCCTCGCATGAATCAGACTAATACGCAGCAAGGGTCATATCAAAGGACAGATTATAGTTCACCGAGGCCTCAATATCAGTGGAACCAGTGTGCGTACTGTAAGAAAGAGGGTCATTATAAGAATGACTGTCCGATCTTAGCGCAAAATAATGCTGCAGCAGCTCAGAGAGGTCGTGGTGGTTCTATGCAAAATTCTAGAGGTCGAGGACGAGGTGCTATGCCTCCACAGACGAATGATCGCCCTTCTAATCACTTTGATCAACGAAATGGACAGTCTGCCCAACAAAATAGATCTCAACAGTATCATGTTGAGGACTATTGTGAAGTAGATGAGGGATTTCAACAGAGTGGGTACTAGGACAGCCATGGACAGAGAGAGGGAGTAGTATCAGTTCCAGTGGATCAGAGTGGGCCGTATGTCGCAGTAGCAACATCAGGTGTAGTCGAACCGTTTCTGTTGGATACTGGTGCCGCAAAAAGTTCTATCATTCATGCGAAACTCCCTGGCGCACCTTTGTCCGGCTTAACAAATGTTTCTGTAGGTTTTTCAGGCGCCCCTGTTTACAATCCCGTATCTGGTCCTTTGTCTATTTCTGTTGGACCATGTCAATTGAAAGCACCCCTGATTTTGACGACAGGTTGTAATGAAAATCTGCTTGGTTTAGACTTGTTAAAACGCCTATATGCGACATTGTACTGTTCTCCGTCAGGAGTACAGCTTACATTGGGTAAAAGAATCACCTCTCCGATGTACTTGTCAATGGATGCACTCCCACCAGAGCTGCGTTCACTCCCTGATACTCTTTGGGCGACTGGTCCTAACGATGTAGGCCTTTTGGAAATACCACCATATGTAGTCACTTTGAAAGCAAATGTCAAATTTCCACGAATTCCTCAATACAAGATTTCTAGTGAAGGTGAACGTGCACTTTTACTGATTGTACAAGATTTGATTAAGAAAGGTGTGGTTGAAGAAACTAGAGGAAATGTCTGTAACAGTCCTGTATTACCGATTTTGAAACGTACTGATCCTTCAAAACCTCCAGTCTATAGGTTTGTTATAGATCTCAGAGAGGTTAATAAGATTGTGGTTCCGCAGTTTCCTGTGGTTCCAGACATTACTGCCTTGTTAACGTTGATTCCTGCTACAGCCACATGGTTTTCAGTCATCGACTTGAAGAATGCCTTTTTCAGCATTCCGATAGCCGAAGAAAGCAGAGATATTTTCGGCTTCTCTTTAGGAGGTCGAAATTTCAGGTTTAAACGCGCTCCACAAGGCTATTGTGAGAGTCCGTCCATTTACAGTCAGGCATTAAAAAGTCAGTTAGATTCCTTTGTACTTCCTCCTGGTTCTGCCTTAGTACAGTATGTAGACGATCTTCTGGTGGCTGCCGATGACAAGGAAACTTGCAAAGCAGCTACAATTTCGTTATTGCATCATTTATCTAATTTGAATCATAAGGTGTCACCTTCAGAAATGCAATACTGCTGCCAAGAAGTGACCTACCTAGGTCATCTCTTGTCAAAGGAGGGAAGGAAGTTGACCCCAGAGAGAATAAAAGCAATTACGCAGATGAGTGTTCCCCGCACACAGAGAGAAGTACGTGCCTTTTTAGGTATTACCTCGTACTGTAGGCAGTGGATCCCGAATTTTTCTCTTTTAGCAAAACCATTGGTAGCTTTGACTGGGAAAGGTGTTCCGAGTCCGGTGCCATGGTCTGCTGAATGTCAGGAGAGTTTTTCTGAGTTACGAAAAGCATTATGTTCAGCTCCTGTATTGGGTACACCCGATTACAGTAAGCCATTCACGCTCTATGTTCACGAAAGAGAAGGTTGCGCGTTGAGTGTTCTGACACAGAGATTTGGTGATAAACAACGCCCTTGTGCGTATTTTTCATCAACGTTAGACCCAGTAGCCAGAGCATTACCTAGTTGTTTGAGAGCTACAGCGGCGGCTGCGGCTTCCATTCGACAATCTGCTGGTTTGGTGATGAACAACATGCTAGTGGTCATGGTTCCTCATGCTGTGGATACACTCATGAATCGAACTAAAACGCAACATCTTACCAGCGCTAGATTATCAGGTTATGAGCTGACATTGCTAGCTAGTCATATTCAAATCAAAAGATGCAATGTATTGAATCCAGCAACATTGTTGCCGACTAATCAAGAGTCGAGTGATTCCGAGCCCCATGATTGTTGTTTCAGAACCGAGGAAGAGACAAAAGGACGAATTGATTTAAAAGACACTCCGTTGTCAGATCCAGATGGCACGTTGTATGTTGATGGGTCATGTTTTAAATTGGAGAATGGTGATGTGACTGCTGCTTACGCAGTAACGACTTTGAGGACGATTGTGGAGACTGCAAGAGTGAGTCAGAATTCTGCCCAAGCTGCAGAGTTAATCGCTCTAACAAGAGCGTGTGTTTTAGCTAAGGGAAAGAGAGTGAATGTGTTCACAGATAGTCAGTACGCGTTTGGTGTGGCCCATAGTTTTGGCCGTTTGTGGAAAGAAAGAGGTTTCATTACGTCCCATGGGACTAAGATTCAACATGGTCAGCTAGTTAACGACTTGTTGGAATCTCTAACCTTGCCGACTGAAGTTGCGATTGTGAAATGCAGTGCTCATAAAGCAATCACGGATGATGTTGGTCGGGGGAATGCTTTTGCTGATGAGACCGCTAAATAGACAGCTAGAAATATGATGAGTAGAATGTATGTTGCAACGTCTGCAAGATGGATTTCCGAGTCTGGGATGTGTGAAGATACAGTGGAAAGTGTGAAAGAAATTCAGAAAGAAGCGACTGAGGAGGAAAAGCTTGCATGGAAAGAGAGTACGGGTAAATTGGACTCGAATGTATGTTGGATTGATTTGTCGGAACAACAGCGTTGGATGCTGCCTGATGCGTACGTGCTTGCAGTGGTGACGATGGCACATGGAACAGCACACATTAGTTCTAAAGGGATTTGTAAGATGTTAGCTCCAGTCTGGAAGAATGATGGGATTAATAAGTGTGCTGAGAGAGTGGTGAAAAATTGTATGGTATGCCTGATGCATAATCCTGGCAAGGGAGTCCCAACACCTGCTGGTCACTTCGCTCCTCCTTCCTGCCCCTTTGAAGTGATTCAGCTAGATTTCATACATATGGATCGTTGTAATAACCTGAAATACGCCCTGGTGGTAGTCTGTGCTTTTTTCCAGATGGATCGAAGCATATCCACTGAAGGACAATACTGCCTTATCAACTGCTAAAATTCTTCTCAAGGAATATTTCCCTAGGTACGGAATGCCACGGATTGTATGGTCAGATAACGGAAGTGAGTTTGTAGGGAAAGTTATGCAGAGTGTGTGTGCCGGTTTAGGAATTAAGCAAAAATTCCACAGTGCAAACCATCCCCAGTCTGCTGGTTTAGTTGAGGGTTACAACGGCACCCTCAAACTAAAACTCGCTAAAATACAGGCATCCACGGGTTTATCCTGGCCAGATGCACTACCCTTGGCTTTGTTATCAACGAGAGCGACTGTACATTCTAGAGTAGGGCTTAGTCCCTACGAGATAGTTTTCGGTCATCCCGCTAACGTTTGGGGAGTGCCTAGGCCAAAAGAATTTTGTTCTCTGGAATATCCAATGTTGATTGACTACCTTTACGACTTGACTGCTAAATTGAGTCTTATTCACCAACAGGTTTTCGATGCATTGCCAAAGCCACCGGAGAGTCCAGGTCATCAGCTGAAACCAGGTGACCACGTTGTGGTGCGGAACTTCGCCAGGACGAAGAACCTTCAGCCCAGATTTATCGGCCCCTATCAAGTACTGCTAGCGACGAGAACTGCTGTTCGTGTGGCCGGACGCAAGCACTGGATACATACAACGCACGTCAAACGTGTGCCCCTGCCACTTCCTTATGACAACTGGGTTAAGAAGGGAATTGGTGCCTCTGAGTTTGACCGGACACCCAGGTTCATCCCTTTCAGCGATGCCGAATTGATAACTGACACATCGAACTCTGACTCTCCTCCTGAAACTACTCCTTTGAACTCTGAACATTTGTCCTCTGCATCAGAAGAAACTCTGCCATCTGCGAACTTGAACATTGCAACATCTACTAATGATACACTGTTTCCAGATCAAACAGTTCCTGCAAAACTAAGATACAATTTACGGTCTCGTAATATGGACAAATAAAGCAGGAAACTGCCTATTGTGATATTTGAATTTTGACACTTTTGCCCTCAACCAGGAAGTTTGCTATTGTTTTATTATTTTTAAATTGCCTTGCCGTCTGGGTAGCCGTAGGGTCGTGGCTGTGTGCCTAGTTGAATCTGCGGGGGTCAGACACAAGGTCGATCTTTCTGTTAGTTCTGGGAACTCCCAGGGCTGATAGAGGCATTTTCATCTACGTACACATCATCAGTGGTCGCGAGCGGATTGTAGAAGATGGAGCTTCCTGGGCTGCAACGAGAAAATGTGATCTATGTACGCAGAAACAGACTTTACAGAATTCTCCACAGCAAATGCTTTCTGATGCAATGTGCTATTACATTTTTAATTGTTTTGATAACGTTGGTGGGTGGAATCGTCTTTGGTGTGAATTTGATTTTTATGCCAGTAACTACAGTGCCTCCCCTTGATCCTGCTACTTCTACTGTTTCTTCTATGCACTCTTTTCACCCGTTTCCTGAACATGAGCAAGCTCGACGCTCAGAATTCATCAATAACACTTTCGTACAACTCTTGCACCAACACCAACTGGTAGTTAACACTACAGACTGCTGGGTGTGTGGCTTGATACCCCACACTATGGATAAAGGCATTCCCTATCTGGTGTTGCCTTTTAGCTATAATGGATCATTTCAGGCCCTTCAGACCATTTTTGCTTATGCCCTTGAAACCTATCCTCCGCGTCCACCACGTTCCACTAAATATAACTCTGCCAACAAAGCGTTAGTCCAGGGAATTATTGACATGATCAAGGATGTCAATAATACTCCATCTTACCCTAGAGATGAATTACGAGTATATTTGAGTTGGAATTCTTCAGAGTATCGCCTTAGTTTGGGAGAAAGCAAGCGTAAAAGCTCAACTCCAATCTGGGTCGTGCCTCACCGAGGTCAGGTCTGTTTGCAAGGAAATGGGAGAAATCCGAGAGCTCAGCTAGGGAGGAGTGAGTGCGTTGAGACTTACGTGTTTCCGTCTAACTCTTCCCCTGCTTTACTTACTGCTAGGGGTACCTACTTCATCTGTCAAGACAGAGCGTACACATGGTTGCCTGCTGACTTTTCAGGTTCATGCTATATTGCTCGATTGTTGCCTCCGACATACACTGCTTCATCTGATTATCACAAGACCAGAGTAGCAAGAGGTGTCTTCAGCAAGGAAGATACCGCTGGTCAGGAAGCTGGAGACTTCTTCAAAGGTTTCCTTCCGTTCTGGGGGCCTATGGCCAATAGTAGAAACATACGTCAGCTAACACGGGTAGTTGAATCTACTATTACCGAAACTGCTGGTGCCCTTAGCAACTTGACAGCTGAGCTTCAGGCGGATAGACTCATGACGTTGCAGAACCGTATGGTTCTAGACGTGATACTTGCAGATCGAGGTGGGGTATGCAGAATGATCCAATCGAGCTGCTGTGTTTTTATTTGCAATAATGCTCCAACTGTCTATGAGGCGATCTCTAAGCTACACAAGATTTCCGACTCTATACACGTAGACAAGGGAAACTGGTCCTTCATGGAGTGGTTTTGGACTCTGATATCAGCGTGGGGATGGAAGGTTCTGATGATCATTGGTGTCATCTTAGTATTCCTGTTCTCGTGTTGCCTGATTATCCAGTGTGGTCCAGCTCTGTGTAGTCTTTGTGCTACAACCTGTTTTAGAAAACCACCTGCGTTTGGAGAAAAGGCGCGAGAAAGGATGATGATACAACAGCATGTCACTGACCTGATGAGCATAGAACTAGATTCTGACATAGACTGAGTAATTGCCTATGTAAGGGCAAAAGGAGGGTCTGAGGTTCCGTGACGATTTGAACCCGTGTTTTCAATATTGTCGGAAATACATAATTTTGGTATCAGTGAACCGCAAATGATCCATTTAGCATATCCTGGTGTTTTCGCTATGCTACGAGCAAGAGTACTCCTGTTACAAACACATTTCCGATCTACCCATGGCATCCATCTTAGATCATGGCAGCCATTTTGTATTTCTTGCCCTCACATAGACAATGGACACGCAATGACCTCTGATTTCTCCATTTCGATTAAGGACACGTAGGCTTAGCCGGAGATTCACCTCTCTAGTGACACGTGCACCTTAAAACAGAACACGCTGTGGCTGCATGACTCGACAAAGGCTGCCTCCTCTGCCTGAGGCCAGTCCTGCTATACTGGTTCTCGTGTCCGTTGGCCTGATCATGATTAGGCGGCCGAAGCTGGTAGCCTTGCCCATTTACGACCCACAAACATCTCTTATCCTGCTTTTCTATCTTCCGCACCTGGCTCCGCTCCTTTCTTTCTGAATCTTTATTAGGGGGAGGTAACGAAATTTACGATGAGGCGGTCCGGCTCTTGAATGTAATGTTGACAAGGGATTGTGATGGACTAGTGGGAACCCCTCTTCGTAATGTTTGACATCAGATATTATCGACGATTCTTGTGCAACGCCAAATATTTATTGTTTAGGACACAAAGGTTTTGGGAATGTACCAACATGTGAAGAATTCGCCTGAAGGCCAATATTTCGTATATAAGGAGCAACCCTCTTTGTACAAATGGAACAGGCTCCTAGATTCTGCCCGTGTGTAGTTTCTGTGACTTCTGTGTCCCTGCAGTAATAAACGTTTGGTCTTTGACGCCACCATCGAGAAGCCCGTGTTTCTGTTTATTTGTGCACCGAGACAGGTAGAACTCCGGGGTCTTCGGGTGTTATCCCTGACACCTCTGGACGGAACCAAAAAGTCCAGAACTCCACCGTGATTCTGAACCCGTTCAATAAAGGTCGTCGTATCTAGACGATTTTGGTGTCAGCGGACCGCAAATGACGAGTGCGGTATGTACGAGTGTTTTCGTCATAATCGATCTATGGAAACACTACGTATTTAGGGATTTCGTTCGAACCTTCGGGTTCCATTTTGTGTGCGGCAGCCATTTTGTGGTTGCCCTCACATAGGCCGACGACTACGGCCGAACGAGTCTTTGGGACACGTACACCTTTAGCTGACTTTTGTGTGACCTGAACGAACTGACTCCATTGCCCGAAGCTGACCTTGTTGAGCCAGTTCCTTGTTAGGCAGCTGGTCAGATAGAGATCAAAGAGCAGGACATTGCTGAGTTTATGGTACATGCAAACACCCTTCTATCTTGCTTCTCATCTGTTTCTGTTCCTTCCCTTTTATGGCTTAATTATGGTTTGGGTTGCGGTCCTTTTATTATGGGTCCGTCCGGCCTGTCAGAGCAAGAATGTTGGATTTTGCCTAGTCATTTCTGGTGGGCTGGACAACCGAAAGTGGGTTTGTCGTTATGCAATATGTTTGAAATGTCACTGTTCGATTGGTTCATTTGTAAATAATCGATGCTAGTCAGGAATGTGATTTTTAGCATAAAAGATGATGTCTCGCAATACTAAATTGTGCAGTCTCTTGCGAACCACCCGTGTTGTGCTTCGTAGACCTCTGTTCCTGGTTGCAGCCAATAAATTTGGTCTTTGACGTCACCTAGAAGTGTCCCGTGTCTCTGATTGCCAAGGCAGGGGAAATCGAAGACATCGGGCGTTTTCCCTGGTGCCGCTGCGTTCTAAAACCCGGTTCTTCGGTTAGCGCCCAACGTGGGGCTACTTCAGCGGTACCGGTCCAAGCCTGAAGATCGTGAGGAGCTTCGTGTGAAAATTCTGGATGAAAGCCTGCCACTTCATCGACCCCTGTATGTAGTCGTGGTCCGAAAGTCTTTGCTGCGAGGTTCCCCGCTTTCCGACGGCTACGAAGGACTGCTGCCCTGACTGTCGCCCTGTCTTGGAGCCATTAGACGATTTGTAGTGCGAGACAATAGACGGGCCTTCTGGCGACGCCATCGACATTTCAGTTAAGTATGAGTGGAGCGTCTCCTAGTCCTTAGTTTTGTTTTGAGTATCCCCTTGGGATCTTTGATTTGGGACTTGCAAGCCCCAAGGCCGAGGGACGCATGTATTCGCGAGGCTATCGTCTTTGATATTCCCTTGAAGTTTGAAGCTAGACTAGTGAGCGAAGATGCCTGGTCTTAGCAGACTTGGAAAGATATTTTGTTGTGGTTGTAATAGGGATTCCCGATTGGAGGACTCGTGTCCGGTTCCTCCGATTGGAACTCTGACCTATGAGCTCTATTTAAAACACGGTGTGGGACCTATCATGTATAATGAAGTATGGATTAGGTATACCAGGAAAGATGGTGTTCTACAGTGGCCCCGATATGGTAGCTTTGAAACTGAGATTTTAGACAATTTAGAAGTCAAATTGTTCAAGAAGAAAGCCCGGCCGGCGATGTTTGACTCTTTCCGCCTATGGCGAAAGAACGCCAAACAGAAAGAAATTAAGTTAGCGTAGAGAAATAAACGAGAACGAGGTATGTCAATGGAGCAAGCTGCTACACACTTTAGGGATAACGAAGAAGAACAAGAGAGCGAACAGTTGCTTAGCCAACGTAAACTGGTGATAGATAAGTGCTATCCAGCTTTGCCACCTCAACAGCAAGATGAAAAGAAAGACCTTGAGAAAGATCCTTTGATGGCATATTTGTTGAGTTCGCCACCCAATTATGTGCAGAGTGCTACAGCACCTCCGCCACCTATAGTTGCGCAACCTCTGGTTGCTTTGCCTCCTGTGGTTCTACAACAGCCAGCTCCTCTTCATTTGGCTCCTATTCTTTTGGCGCAGCCTTCTCAAGGGCCGCCGACTTTGCTACCTCCTTCGTCTGCTACTCCTGAGCCTGTATTAACTACTCCTTCTGATACTGCTCCTGTGCATGCTTCTGCTCACCCTGTTTTTCATCCTGTTCTTTTGTCAACTTCTCCTTCTGTTCGACAGAGAATGACTGATACTGTTCCTGGTTTCTTTTCTCCTCTTCTTGGGTCGTTAGGTATGACCCCTGTTGCAGAGCGTAAACAATTGTGTAGTCAATTGCCTGGTCCTGATGAACGTTCAGTATTGGATCATTTAGCGCGTAAATGGGTTACTTACCCTTTACACTATAGTTTTGAGTGTGTCATGGATGTTTTCCGCCAATGGGAAGCACCGACGCAGAGATATGTTTTTGGGACAATGTGTGCTTTCCTTCGTGAAGAATGGGAAGATGGTGAATTAGGACGAGATCCGCCTGAGTTGTTCCGTATACAGTCTGAGTTTGCGAAGGGAACTATAGTGGGTATTGATGTTGAGAAAGCAGTTGCGACATTGTTGTTGTTTAGGAGTGAGTCTTCTTCTAGGTCGTTGTTTGAGCTGATTCTTCAGTTAGGAGAAAGGCGCGACAATATCCGATGAGAGAGGTTCCCCCAGTTTGGAGACCGGGTGATGCAAATGCTGTTCCAATTGTTCCGCCTCATTTTCAGCGTGTTTGGGTACATGTTCCATGGAAGCAAGTTGAAGTCTTGGCCCTTAAGCAGTCTTTGCCTGATCCGCGTAAAAATCCTGCAGGGTACTATAAGGAATTATCACAGACTGCGGATTCATGTATTATGAATCTGGCCGACATAGACATGTTGTTTGGGAATGTTGTTCCACAGCCTATATGGGGAATTATTCGTCATACGGATCATGCGCAAGAATTAGGTGATACATGGAATAATATTAGGGCCGCAGATGCTAGACAAGTAGGTGGTGCTAAACCAGAGGATTTAGTTGCAGAACTCCGTGGTAGGATTGTTAATTACATGAAGACTTTAATGCCTGCCGTGAGTGTTAATTGGGACAAGTTGTCTGCATGTAAGTAGAAGAAAGACGAAAGTGTGTCCGACTTTTTCACCAGGTTTGAAGAGACGTTTGTCGACCATAGTGGTCAGGATATGAGTACGGAAGGTGGTCAACGGTTGTTCGTTGACAAGTTCGTGCATAATTTGCTTCCCGAGTTGTGCAATAAGTTGAAGAATTCTGAGAGTGCTTGGGATGTTTCTTCCTCAGCACAGATTTTGGCTACTGCCCGGTACTACGAGAATAGGTATAAGGATGAGAAAGAGAAAGCGGATAGAAAGACTAAAGAATTGAAGACTAAGGTTCTTTTACAGCAAGCGTATCCGCCTCGTAATAATCAGCGTGATTATCAGCAACCTCAGCAATATCAGAGAAACTCGTAAAGGTTCGAGTCTTCTCAACAGCGTTTTCCCGTAGGCCCTAATCAGTGTGCGTATTGTAAGGAAGAGGGTAATTTCAAAAATAGTTGTCCAGTTCTGTTCCAGCGCACGAATGGTGCTTCTGGTGTGAGAGGTCGAGGTGTTCAGCAAGCTCCTAGAGGTAGAGGACATGGTGTGTTTCCTCAGAATGCGCGTTCCTTGCCTCCACAGAATTCAATGAATAGCTTTGATCAGCAGAATGGTGCGTCTGTTGGGACGGCTCAGTACTATGCGGACGATTACTACGTTGAAGGTGAGAATATGGATAGTAATGATTGCTAGGACAGCCATAGACAAAGAGAGGGAGTTGTTTCAGTTCCAGTAGATCAGAGTGGACCTTATGTTGAAGTGATTGCATCAGGTGTGTCAGAGCCTTTTCTGTTGGATACTGGTGCTGCGAAGAGTTCTATTATGCACTCTAAACTCCCTGGCGCACCTTTGTCTGGCTTAACGAATGTTTCAGTAGGTTTTTCTGGCGCCCCGGTTACGAATCCGATTTCTAGTCCATTGTCTATTTCTGTTGGACCTTGTGAATTCGAAGCACCCCTTATTCTGACGACAGGTGGTGGTGAGAACTTGTTGGGATTGGACTTGTTGAAAAGACTGTATGCGACGCTACATTGCTCTCCTTCGGGAGTACAGCTTACATTAGGTAAGAGAGTGATCTCTCCGATGTACTTATCTAAAGATAAACTTCCAGCTAAATTGTCTTCTCTCCCTGATTCTCTTTGGGCTACTGGTCCGAACGATGTGGGTCTTTTGGAGATTCCGCCATATGTTGTGACATTGAAGGTGAATGCTAGATTGCCTCGTATTCCCCAATATCGAATTTCTAGTGATGGTGAAAGAGCACTTTTGGCGATCATCTATGATTTGATTGAGAAAGGTGTGATTGAGGAAACGAGAGGTAATGTGTGCAATAGTCCTGTTTTGCCTGTTCTGAAAAGAACTGATTCTTCACAGCCTCCTGTATATAGGTTTGTGATCGATCTTCGCGAGGTGAATAAGATTGTAGTTCCGCAATTTCCAGTTGTACCTGATATCACCGCTTTACTGACTTTGATTCCGGCTTCAGCCACGTGGTTTTCGGTGATTGACTTGAAGAATGCTTTCTTCAGCATCCCGATTGCCGTGGAAAGTAGAGATATTTTTGGCTTCTCTTTAGGAGGCCGAAGTTTCCGGTTCAAGCGCGCTCCTCAAGGCTGTTGTGAGAGTCCATCGATCTATAGTTAGGCCTTGAAAACACAACTTGATTCGATTGTTTTACCTGATGGTGCTGCCCTTATCCAGTATGTTGACAATCTGTTAGTTGCAGCTGACAGTGAAGAGATCTGTAAAGAGGCTACTTTTTCATTGTTGCGTCATTTGTCTCATTTCCATAATAAGGTTTCACTTTCGAAGTTGCAATATTGTCGACAAGAAGTTACCTACTTAGGTCATCTCTTATCGAAGGAGGGAAGGAGATTGACCCCAGAAAGAATTCAAGCGATTGCAAAAATGAGTGTGCCTATGACACAGAGAGAAGTGCGTGCTTTTCTGTGTATTACGTCGTACTGTAGACTGTGGACCCCTAATTTTTCCTTGCTTGCGAAGCCTTTGATAGCTCTTACCGTTAAGGAAACTCTAAATCCTATTCCTTGGACTGACGAATGTCAGAAGAGCTTCTCAGAATTACGCGATGCGTTGTGTTCGGCTCCTGTGTTGGGTACTCCAGACTACAATAAGCCTTTTACATTGTATGTCCACGAGAGAGAGGGATGTGCATTGTCAGTTTTGACACAGCAGTTTGGCGATAAGCAACGTCCATGTGCTTATTTTTCGTCGACTTTGGATCCGGTAGCTAGAGCGTTGCCGAGTTGTCTGAGAGCTACAGCGGCAGCGGCTGTTTCCATTCGACAGTCTGCTGGTTTGGTGATGGACAACACATTGGTGGTGATGGTTCCACATGCAGTGGATACCTTGTTGAATCGCACCAAGACACAGCACTTAACTAGTGCTCGGTTGTCAGGTTACGAACTGACACTCTTAGCAAGTCATGTGCACATAAAGAGATGCAACACATTGAATCCAGCTACGTTGTTGCCGATTTCAGTTGAGACAGATGTTACTGAACAGCATGATGGCTTCCTTAGGACAGAGGAAGAAACGAAAGGGAGAATAGACCTTAGGGATACTCTTACAGAGTGTGATGGTACCTTATGGGTTGATGGTTCGTGCTTTAAGCTTCCGAATGGTGATACGACTGCGGCATATGCTGTTACGACTTTGCACACGATTGTCGAATCTGCACGTATCCCACATAATTCAGCACAAGCAGCAGAGTTGATTGCATTGACAAGAGCGTGTGTGTTGTCGAAAGGAAAACGAGTGCCTGTGTATACCGATAGCCAGTACGCGTTTGGTGTGGCTCATCGTTTTGGACGATTGTGGAAAGAACGTGGGTTCCTGACTTCGCATGGAACTAAGATTCAGCATGGTCAGTTGGTGAATGAACTTCTTGAATCTCTTACTTTGCCGTTGCAAGTTGCGATTGTGAAATGCAGTGCGCATAAGAAAGTTACTGATGATGTTGGTCGTGGTAATGCGTTTGCAGATGAAGTTGAGAAAGAAACTGTGAAAGATGTGATGAGTCGAATGTATGTTGCGGGTCCGGCGAGATGGGTTCCGGATAGAAGTATGTGTGAAGATACGATAGAGAGTGTGAAATCCATCCAAGCTGAAGCTACAGAGAAAGAGTTAAATGAATGGAGAGAAAGTAAGGGTAAATTGGATTCGAATGGTTGTTGGATTGAGTTGTCAGAGCATCAGCGATGGTTGTTACACGATGCGTATGTACTTCCAGTGGTTACGATGGCTCATGGAATGGCTCATATCAGTGTGAAAGGGATTTGTAAGTTGTTAGCTCCAGTATGGCAGAATGCTGGAATTCCTAAGTGTGCAGAGAATCTGGTCAAGAATTGCATGGTGCGTTTGATGTACAATCCTGGTAAGGGAACTTCAACTCCAGCTGGTCATTTTGCTCCTCCAACGTATCCGTTCGAGGCTTTGCAGCTAGATTTCATCCACATGGAGAGGTGCAACAACCTGAAGTATGTGTTAGTGGTTGTCGAGATGGGTGGAAGCATACCCTTTGAAAGATAACACTGCCTTGTCCACAGTGAAAGCCCTTATTAAGGAATTTTTCCCTAGGTATGGTTTGCCGAGAATGGTCTGGAGTGACAATGGGAGTGAATTTGTGGGTCAAGTGATGAAGAGAGTGTGTGATGTGTTAGGAATTCGGCAGAAATTCCATGCTGCAAATCACCCCCAATCAGCTGGTTTGGTAGAATGCTATAATGGCACCCTTAAGCTAAAATTGGCCAAGATTCAAGCGAGCTCTGTTCTTCGATGGCCTGATGCCTTACCGTTAGCGCTCCTGTCCACTAGAATGACTGTGCATTCACGAATGGGACTTAGTCCTTATGAGGTCGTGTTTGGTCACCCGGCAAATATATGGGGAGTGTCGCGGCCGACAAAATTTAGTGAGATAGAACACCCTGTGTTGCTTGATTACCTTTATGAATTGACGGCTAAATTGCATGTTTTGCATCAACAGGTTCATGATACTTTGCCACAAGCATCTTAAGATCCAGGACATGCTATCGAACCTGGATCCTGGGTCCTGATTAAGAATTTCCAGCGGAACAAGAACGAGCAGCCCCGCTGGATTGGCCCCTACTTAGTTTTTTTATCTACACGGTCAGCAGTGCGATTCCGTGGTAAAAAGAACTGGATCCACGGCGTACATTGTAAGAGGGCCCCTTTGCCTCTGCCGTACGACCGGTGGGTCCAGAAAGGACTTCCTGACTCTGAGACTGAAACCGTGCCTCGTTTTCTGCCTTTTAGCGATGCCCGTTTGATTGGAACGAACTCTGAGCGAGAAAGCGACGATCTTCTGCAAGAAGCTGTGCCTTCGTCGAACCGTTTGAACACTTCTGAACCTGAGCTTTTGTTCCGAGAACAGACATTGCCTGGCAAAGAGCGTTATAATTTGCGACCGAGAGTCGCTGGACAAATAAAATAATAAATTCTTTCTTTGCTGATTTTTAAGGTTTAGCTCTCCTCCGAGGAACTGTTTTGATTTTTGTTTTTCGAACCACCATCCGGGTTCAGCTGTAGGGTCGCGGTGTCAAGTCTTTGGAGTGCAAGCCGAAGACGTTAGGTCGACGGTCTGGTTGGTCTAAGGGCGTTCCCTGGACTGACAGATGCATTCCCTAGCGCGGAACACCCTACCGCCGCGAACAGCACGATTAGAGGATGGAGTTTTTTGATATGGAGAGACCTGTTGAAAGGTTGAACTTTAAGAGCAAAATCTGAAAAGTAATGAGCAGAAAACGTTTTTTAATAATATGTCTGTTTATGTTGTTTAGTTTAATGATGTTTTTAATTGGATATATGACATTCTCTTTTCAAGTGACGTTCATGCCCACTACACAACCTATGCCTCCTCCTACTGTTTCTTCACATTCTTTTCACCCTCTGCTGGAACATGAATCTGTTAGGAGAATGGAATTCGCTAATAATTCCTTTGTTCAGCTTCTGCACCAACACCAGCTAGTAGTGAACACGACTACTTGTTGGGTGTGTGGCCTTATGCCCCATACTACCGATAAAGGTATTCCCTACCTGGTATTGCCTTTTAGCTACAATGGTTCCGTATGGGCATACAGAACGATGTTCATCTATGCTTGTGAAGTCTGTCCCCTACGTTCCGTGAAAGATAGTCCGAAGACAAGTGCTCTAGTCAAGAGTATAGTCGACATGATTAGAGGAATTAGTTCCTATGAGACTATCCCGAGAGATGAGACACAAGCATACATTGGATGGAACGTGACTGATATGGAGTTAGTCCAAGTGTTAACCAGCGAGCGAAAAGATCTCCTCTGATTTGGATAGTGCCCCATCAGGGTCATTATTTTCTGCAAGGTAATGGTAAGAATCCAAGAGCTCAGTTAGGGAAGAGCGTCTGCACTGAGACGTATGTTTTTGTGTCCTAGTCTTCTCCAGCGTTTCTAGCAGCTAAGGGTACCTATTTCATCTGTTATGATAGAGCGTATACATGGTTGCCCCCTGATTTCTCGGGCATATGTTTTGTCTCGTTCCTGTTGCCTCCCACGTATACAGCTGCGGCAGATTACCACAAGACGAGAGTTGTTAGAGGTGTCTTCAGTAAGGAAGATACCTCAGAGCAAGAATTAGGAGATTTTCTGAAGGGTTTTCTGCCGTTTTGGGGACTATGGCTAACAGCAGGAACATTCGACAGTTGACGAGAGTGGTTGAGTCCACCATAGTCGAAACTGCTGTGCCCTTAGTAACTTGACTGCTGAGCTCCAGTCGGACCGCCTTATGACTCTCCAGAACAGAGTTGCGTTAGATGTCATACTTGCAGATAGAGGTGGGGTGTGTAAATTGATTCAATCGAGCTGCTGCGTTTTCATTCCAGACAACGCTCCGACAGTTTTCCAAGCCATTTCCAAGCTACATAAGATCTCCGAGTCCGTACATGTGGACGAAGGAGATTGGTCGTTAATGGGATGGTTTTGGGGATTGTTATCCATGTGGGGATGGAAGATTCTGATGGTCATTGGGATGATCTTAGCTATCCTTTTCCTGTTCTGTCTTTGTGTGCAGTGTGCTCCTGCTATATGTGGCCTTTGTGCTACTTTGTGTGCAAGGAGACCTGTCCAGAGAGAGTTGCTAAGTAATAGGATGATGCTACAGCAACATCTTGATGATCTGATGAATATAGACCTAGATTCAGGCTGACATCGGTTTGGGTTTGTTGCCTATGTAAGGGCAAAAGGAGGGTCTGAGGTTCCGTGATTCTGAACCCGTTCAATAAAGGTTGTCTTATCTAGACGATTTTGGTGTCAGCGGACCGCAAATGACGAGTGCGGTATGTACGAGTGTTTTCGTCATAATCGATCTATGGAAACACTACGTATTTAGGGATTTGGTTCGAACCTTCGGGTTCCATTTTGTGTGCGGCAGCCATTTTGTGGTTGCCCTCACATAGGCCGATGACTACGGCCGAACGAGTCTTTGGGACACGTACACCTTTAGCTGACTTTTGTGTGACCTGAACGAACTGACTCCATTGCCCGAAGCTGACCTTGTTGAGCCAGTTCCTTCTTAGGCAGCTGGTCAGATAGAGATCAAAGAGCAGGACATTGATGAGTTTATGGTACATTCACACACCCTTCTATCTTTCTTCTCATCTGTTTTTGTTCCTTCCCTTTTATGGCTTAATTATGGTTTGGGTTGAGGTCCTTTTATTATGGGTCCGTCCGGCCTGTCCGAGCAAGAATGTTGGATTTTGCCTAGTCATTTCTGGTGGGCTGGACAACCGAAAGTGGGTTTGTCGTTATGCGATATGTTTGAAATGTCACTGTTCGATTGGTTCGTTTGTAAATAATTGATGCTAGTCAGGAATGTGATTTTTAGCTTTAAAGATGATGTCTTGCAATACTAAATTGTACAGTCTCTAGCAAACCACCCGTGTTGTGCTTCGTAGACCTCTGTTCCTGGTTGCAGCCAATAAATTTGGTCTTTGACATCACCTAGAATTGTCCTGTGTCTCTGTTTGCCAAGGCAGGGGAACTCGAAGACATCGGGCGTTTTCCCTGGCGCCGCTGGGTTCTAAAACCCGGTTCTTCAGTGGTTACGGGTATTGCTCGCTTACCGGAGGTCAGGCACTGCTTGTTAAATGTCTGGGAGCCTACAGATTACAACGTAGCCCAGACCCAGTGGGCAACCCTGGGGGCCATGATTGCTAAGTGTGATATTGCAGAATTGTGGGGGTCCCAGAGGCCACCTACAGTTGAAGTATGGAAGGAAAAGATGGGCTGGTGCATGTTTAGGGGAAAAACTGTATATCTAGCCCGGGCCGCCCCCGGAAATGGCATAGAGTGTGGGGGCCATGGAACAGGTATCGTGGAGACATATGTACACCACCTGCAGTGGATAACATCCATATCCCACTCTCCCCCTGACCCCACATTAATGTCTGCATTATTGTCTGCTTACTGCTTCGCCCCTGTTCCCCTCCCTTCCTTGTAGTGATTACTGATTATTTGATGTACTGTTTATCCAAGTTAATGTTACACCAAACATCAACTCAAAAATGATTACATTTAATAACTACATAAAATGTCATAAATATCAAAATACACATTATCAACTACATGAATTTTGCAAACAATAAAGCAAAATATAACACAAAATATAACACAATCCCATAATAACCCCATTTTACTGTAAACATTGAAATATTATAACATTAATATAAACTTTAAACACATAAAATAAAATTAAAGTACATTACAAATTAAGGCTCTTTGCTTTCTGTTTTTACTGATTTTTTACAGGTAAATACAGACAGGAAACCATGTATTTTCTAGTCTGTATTTATTTTTAAATGTGGATAAAAACGGAAATTGGGTGCTTTTTGAGGGATTCTAAATACATTTTGTCATGACTGCCAGGCCAATAACTGTACGGATTGATAGTTACGGGGGTCAAACAAAAAAAAAATTAGTAAAGATGTTTAAACAGCAGTAGCTATGCAGATACTGAAATGTGCCTATTTTAAAATAAGTCAATTGATTTATCTTCTGCAGGTGTTCATGTCACTGAAACCTGGCAGGCATTCAAGCATGAATGCATATTTATCGGTAAAATAAATGAGGAAAGATACCAGTTTCAGCTTTACTTTTTTCACAAAACCCATAATAACTATGGATAAATACAGATAAAGTTCACAAAAATAAATATGGATAAATAAAGATGGAAATTACAAAAAAATAAGGGCCCGATGTAGGTAATTCTAATTTACCAATTCTAAAATACCGAATCATACCGATCCGGTATTTAAGAAGTGGTAAATTAGAGGGGGGGAAATGTAGGTAATTCAGAATCGGTAAATACCGAATCGGTAAGATTCGGTATTTATCGATTCTGTAAATACCGAATCGGTATCCCCCATTGATTCCTATGGGCCTTGAAGTCCATAGGAATCAATGTGGAATACCGAAAATTCCGAATTTTGCAAGGGTGCAGGGGGTGTCACTTTGATACCCTCTAGCACCCCAATTCCGAACTTGTGTGCCATGTGGCACACAGACATGCCCTAAGGGCATGTCTGTGTGTCACATTGCACAGGTGTGCATGCACAGATGTGCATGCACACCTGTATTCGGTATTTTACCACCCAATAGGATTGGGTGGTAAAGTACCGAATCTGACTGGCCTTTGGGACTCAGAAGAGTCCCACCTACATATGGAAGTTACCGAATCGGTAAAAATACCGATTCGGTATTTTACCGATTCGGTAAATTTACCGATTCGGTAAATTTACCGAATTGGTAAAATAGGCCCCCTACATCAGGAATGACCATTTACCGGTCGGTAACGGCCAAAATCGGCCGTTACCGGTCGGTAAATGGCCACCTACATCTGGCCCTAAATACCATAAAACCGGGAGCCCTAATTACAATACATGAAATAATTGACAAGCAATAAATACCAATTGATGTAATGCAAATAATAAATATTATCAAATAAAATAAAATATATATTCATATTAACATAAAAAACACAAGTATATACTAAAACAGAAAGAGTAAGGCCCTAATTTGGATGTCAGTTGGAAAGACTCTGACATAGGTCGGAGGCTTTCTGACCGACATCCTTAGTTTGAATTCTGACCGCCATATTACAATTACAGCCATCGGAATTCAAACCGACCGGTCCATGGGGCTCGCTTCCGATGGGCTCAAGGAGCCCGTCAGCCAGTTGGAACCGCAAAATAATCCTTTTACGATGGCGCTTTTGTCATCGGAATTATTATGTTGGTTTCTGACAGCCTTTTCATGTTGGGCTTTCCGACATGCAAAGGTTATCACAAAGCAGCTTTGGGGGCCCCTAGCAGGCCTCCTCCATCTTCCACAGCCTCTGTTCAGCGGCTAAGAGGGCACCATAGCCCCCTGTAAATCCTTGTACCTTGTGGTAGGCACCTTATTGGGATTTACAGTCACTCCCATTCCTCTATGGGAACTTGTGCTGCGGCTGGTTTCCGACCACCGCACAAGCTCCCATAGGGAAATTGGAGTCTGCGACCACACCATGTGTGGTTGTATGGTAATTGTGGTTTCTGGCCAACGGTCAAGGTTGGTCGGTTCCAAAACCGCAGGGATGTCGGTAAGAGGCAACTCCAACCGACATCCAAATTAAAGCTTATTTAACATTCACCATAAGAGGGAATAACTGATCAAACAATTCTAAGTAAACAAACACTAACTGTTGGACCTGGGGTTACCAGTACACATAGGGTAGCCTGGCACAGAGTGGAAAGACCTTCCCCAAGGCAATAGTGTTATACTTGCATCGCATCTTTCACAGTAACCCAATGCCCATCCACCAAAAAGGAAACACCACACCGTGTTTAGAAAAGTAGAAAATCTTTATATTCTCTTTTGGCTAGTTTCTTGTATCTTTCTTAGTTGCAAAATCAGTATCACATTTACATTTATGACAGTACATTTGAATTACTTGCTTTCATAATCTTTCCCAGTTTCGTAGGATTTTGGTTCTCTGGCAAATCTTGCGTAGTCAAAACATTTGTCTATTTGGAAAGCAGTGTAGTAAACTCAGTTCACTATTCCCCCTCCCTTATCTGAAAGTGAAGTAGGTTCTAGGCAGTTCTGTTGTACTTTGTCATCATAACTAGGCCTCTACCATTAACATTCATAAATGTTTCACACAAATGCGGCTCAATTCGAATTATCAGGCAAGAAAGCAAGTAAATTACTCCAGAAAGTATTTCCCCCTGAGGCATTAAATTTAGTTTTCCTCAGTCTTTCAACATCACCCTGGTGAATTCGGCAGTTCTCACACATGGGGCACTTTCCTGCCGCATAACTTTCCTCTTCTGCAGACTGTGTGGAAAGTAGTATGGTTTCAAAGGCTTCCCCCCCCTGTCTCGGTTTCACTCCTCCGTGTCTTTCAGCAGATCCCTATCAACTCTGTAGGCGGCAGTGAGGCCCTCTCAGCACCCGGGGCTCCCAAACACAGTTCAACTGTCTTACCAGGGTTCTGCCGGATAACTTTCGGTCCGCTCACTCCACTCGCACTTCCTTAGCGTTAAACTGTCCCCGGCCCTCATGCTGCAGGATCCTAGCAGCTGTCCGGGCCAGAATTGCACAGCGATTCACTCCGCGTTGCTCTCGGCCTTGTCCCGCCCTCCTCTCGCTCATCAGAGAGGGAGGGTACTGAACATGGCCTGCCGGCCTCCTCTGCTTCCCGCCCCCTTCTTCTGACGCTCGCTGGGCGGCAGGATTCAAGAACTCCCGTGATGCGACCCCAGGGGAACGGATGCTCCGCTGACTAGAATGGGCCCCCTCGCCTATATTTAGATCTTTAGATCTCCTCAGCGGGGGCCCGTGAACTCTGTCAGACCACCTCGGAAGCACGGCACAGCAGCAGAGACTTCAGCAGGCCAGCCATCCTTAGGTAGGGTGACTTTTTCTCTGCGCTTTTACAAGCAAAGTTCTGGGGGCAATGGCGGTGATTACCTGACGTCTTCCCCCCCCTTCTTCCTTGCCTCGTACTATGATGGCAGTTCAATTGAGGTTATGGCATGAGGGGAATACCTGACAGTCTTTAAACTCCCTAACTCCGAGCATCAGCAAAGTGACGGTGAGGCCGGGTGGGATTGTAAAACTTTATCCCCCAGCAATCTGGCTGCTTTCCACCCACCCTTTTTTCTCGGGTCAGAGGTCCCTCACCTGCCAAGTTCGTTACAGGTTTTCTCTCAAGAGCTCAAAGGGGAAAGGTATTCCCAAACCGATTGGAGGGTTCAGGGCTCAGTCAACTAGTAGGGGGAAGCATCAGATGAAAAGGCCAGAGAGTCCAGTACTAGACCACTCCCCTTTTGCAGTGCACCTTCCTCCCCACAGGCAGCTTCCACTCCTGACCTCTCTCCCTTTCCCTCATAAGAACACACGACCCAAAATGGCTGCCCCTGTCCACCTTTTATAGTCCAAGCCAGGTGAGTCCAGAGAGGTCCAGAAGGTTCTAGAATTCCTCATACAAACCTATGGCCCTAGATCCTGAGGTGGAAATTGGCAGTTGACAGGCCACCATTTTATGTTCCCCTACTCTCCATTTTGACAGGGCACATGTGCCTCAGGCTTATGTGGGACTGGTGAGACACCCAGTGCCCTAAGACAACACCAAAAATTCCAGTGGACACAAAAATAGAGGACAATTGGGAGGCAAAAGGAGACAAAAATAAATAAATAACAGGAGCGGCCACCCAAAGGCGGACAGGTCTAACACTAACCAATAAAACCAACCATAAAGCAAACTAACCAATAAAAATACTTAAGTAATTAACAATACAGCATAAAAGGAACAGAAACTTTCTGCACTTACTACACCAAAACACTAAAGCTACAAGACAACAACAATCTGCCAGATTGCCATCAGAAAACCAAAGAAGGAAACTGGCAAAAAATATAAAACTAGAATTATTAGTGGGAGAGGCACACCTAGAAAATATATCAATTCTCACTGAATGGTTATATATTTACTCTTCTAAGCGTGCTGCGGAGGTATGTGCAATGCCCATGCTGCGCCAGTCACTAATAAATAATATGATCAAGCGAAACCGCTTGCCCTCTGCGCACTGTTGCAAGTCCGAACTGGATGTACAAGTAATTATTTAATGTGCAATTTAATAAAGAAACATAAACAAAAGACTATTCAGTTAATGCATTTTTTACTGAAATTTAGTTCATCAACACATTATTTTATGTCATAATGTTCTTTGTTATTCAATAATACAGTATTTTTCTCAAGAATTCTATTTATCTCACAAGTTGCCCATGCCCTGCCCAATGCATTTCGGGCCACACGGCCCTTCGTCAGGGGCTGTACCTGAAAAACATAAAAAATGCGTACTTTCACTACATTGAAGGTCCTTCAACTTCACAGTTTACAGTTTACTGCAGCAGTTAAATTCAACCATGTTATGTCTAAAAAAGTGTTTACCATATAAGCATAATGAAATGAAAAAATAGCTTCATTCTAAGTAAGTGAAAAACATATATCCTTGTGTTTACATCGTATTAAACAGCACATTGTCCGGAGGACTGACTCACTTGTGTGGTTTGAAATGGCAAGGAAACAATGTGAAGTCCTGAAGTTTTCCGGACGTAGAAAGCTTAGTGTATCGGTATGCTAAAATGTAAACAAACCCAAGATGACCAAAGTGTTCGGTTACGTGTTGAATCATTGCGTAGTAAACTGAGCGTTAACTCACTTGAAAATAATGATACACGACTGCAATAAGAAGCAGGTGCACGTTCGTGATCCTTCCCACAAGGACGCGATGTGATTTAGCCGTTTTTCTAAAGAACAAACAACGAATCGTTGACAACGCGTTTTACTATGCAACGATGAAGAAACTGTCATAAGAAATGGACACATGTCTAACATTGGCGAAAACACGACGTCAAGATCAACACATTATACCTTGTAATTTTCGTCACATTAAGTGCCTGACGGGAGCGCACGTTTGTAAAGTACCTAATCAGAAATTAACTAAAAAAACAGTTGCTCAACCGAGTGCGTTGAACCCGAACCAACCTTTCGTGTTAAAAACAATTCAGTACCTTGTTCTAAGACGTTCTTTTCATGCGTGTAAGCTTTACCGGTGAATCAACAATATTATCTGTAAAAGTAACAGCGTAGCATGATAAGTTTGGGATATTAGATATGCGACCTTTCCTATATGCAAAACGACAATGTCTTGTACCTGTTACAAAAGAAGAGACCTCAACGAAGCAAACCGAATCAGCCCATCGTGTTTGTGCACCCGATCCTAACGCCCGAGATATGCAACGGCCATGTCCATCACGCATTAGTATAAGGAAAGATCGAAAACGGACTTTCACCCAAGAGGTGAAGGTTAGAGAATAGTGTCAGCGCGGGCGCCATGATGAAACGGATAAACAAAGATGATTGCCTGCAACCATATAAAGAAAATCGCATCATGATGGAAATGTATGAATGAAATATAGATTTTTTGACAATGTTTTTCACTGAAAAAAGTATTTCATAAACAATATAAAGCAAAAGCAAACACCTTTTAAACAAGTCATAGATAGTCAATACAAGGAAACACTGCTCCAGTGCTTGTGCGTACATATGTTGTGCCTGAATCACAGAAAGCATGCTAAATCTACTCGATCATTGATCCCTTTCGGATCTTGAGTATCTAGTCTTTTGATCCAAAATACCTCCCTCTGCAACAAAGTCTTGGTGAAGCTCTTTCCGGGTGTGGGAGTAACAACTTCAAGGATCTGGAATTTAACTTGAGCAATTGAATGTCTATTGGTATCCCAGTGTACTGCCAGGCTACTGTTTGTATTTTTGTTGCAAATCGTACTCTTATGCTCAGGGATGCGAGTCTTAATCTTGCGTTCTGTTTTCCCTACATACAACAAGCCGCAGGGACACTTTATCGCATAAATTACGTTCATAGTGTTACATCAGCATTAATCCTGGTTAGAATTGTTTTTCCTGTATGGGGATGCTTCACAATGTTGGTCACCATGACATTATTGCATTGGACACAATTCTGGCATCTCTTCATTCCTTTGTATGTTACTGCGCTTGAACGTAAGGTGGGTTTCAATAGTTCCTTGATATTCGGGGATCTTTTATAGGCAAAAATAGGTCTATTTTCAAAAAGTTCTTTGAAATCAGCCTCATAGCTCAATAGATTCCAGTGACGGTTGATACTCTTCTTGATTTCATTTGAGCTTGTAGAGTATTTAGAGACAAATACCTGTCGTTGGTCTGCATGTTTCGTTCTTTTTATTAACAGAGAATCCCTGGTTTGCCTTTGTGCTTTGTCTCTTGCCATTTCCAAAAGATTTTTGGGATACTTTTTAGATGCATACTTGGTAACAATGGGATTGAGATTTGTTTGTAATGTGACATCCTCAGAACAAATTCTTTTCGCCTGCAGCATTTGAGAGTATGGTAGATTATTAATGAGATTCCTAGAATGAAAGCTGTTATACATGAGTGCAGTGTTCTTATCTGTTGCCTTATGATACACTTCCGTGTGAATAACATCATCCTCTAATTTCACCAACACCTCTAGAAATGGAATGGCTTTGGTCTTAATGTTTTTAGTGAATTGAATGTTCTCACCATACGTGTTCAATTGGGATATCTTTTGTTCCAGCATTGCTCTAGAGTTCTGCCATATTAAAAAATATCGTCAATGTAACGACAATATAAAATTATATTGTCGACCCAGTCTTTATCTGTCACAAGGAACATGTCTTCATACCTGGCCATGTAAGTGTTGGCATATGCCGGGGCTCCAGAAAAACCCATTGAAGTACCCTTGTTCTGTAAATAAAAGTCATTGTCCCATTTAAAGTAGCTGTGATGTAAGCAAAAATGCAAAAGTTCCAACAAAAAAATCTTATTTACAGGTAATTCGTCTTGTTTCAAGAGTGCCCATTCCACCGCCTCTATCCCAGCTACGTGAGGGATAGAGGTGTATAAGGCCTTGACATCTAGAGTACACATTATCATTCCTGGTTTTACTGAAACGTTCATCAATTTCTGCAAGAAATGTGTTGTGTCTTTAGTGTAAGAGTACCATGATTGAACAAAAGGTTGTAAAAATTGATCGATGTATTGGCCCAGAGGCTCAAAGATGGTGCCACACCCGGTGACAATGGGCCTGAAAGGGAGGTTTGAAAGATCCTTATGGACTTTAGGCAGCATGTATATTCCTGGCTGTTTAGGAAATGAAAGTGTCAAAAATTGTCGAGTTTTAGTGGTGATCCACTTCATATTTTCAGCTTGTTCTAATATGCTGTCTAGAGTACTCTTCAATTCTTTGATGGGGTCTTGATCCAATTTTAGGTACGTATTTGTATCAGATATGTGTTCATTCACTTTGGATTCATAGAATGACCGGTCCATGACGACAATGGCACCGCCTTTGTCTGCTTGTTGAATATGTATCCTGGGGTCTTCTGCCAATTCTTTGAGAACCAGTCTATAATGTTTTGAAAAGTTCCAATAACATTTTTTCTTGGTATTAATCTGTTTTATGTCATTCAGTACTAAGTTTTCAAACGCATCCAATATTTTATGTGAAGTGGGTGCCTGGAATGTTGATTTAGGTCTGAACTCTTGATAATCACTAGGAATTGGATCTGTGGTTTGATCAGGAAGGTTTGAGAAGAAATATTTCAAACGCAATGTCCTTATAAATTTAAAGAAATCCATTTCAGTTTCCAGTGAGTTGGTATGGTAAGTTGGTACAAAATTAATTCCTTTGTTAAGAACCTTGACTTCTTGAGTAGTCAGTTCCTGTGTGGAAATGTTGATCACTAGATTTGTTTCGTGCTCCTCAGGTTTGGTTTTACTACTTCTTTTACTTCTCCTTGTTTTCCTTTTGTGTTCCCTGGTGGTTGAGTTGTGTCCGCGTCCTGGGCGGAAAAAGACGCCTTAGAGGAAGAAGCACTTTCAGCTTGCGTCGTATCACTTGCGCCTGTGGTTTTTTCTGCTACTCGTGGTGGTGCTCTAGTTACATTGGTATCTCCCTCTGAAGCTATACTTTCCTGTGATGACGTGTTTGGAGTTCGCTTAACAAAGGTTCTTCTTTGGGCATACACCTCTGCCCATGTGTATACTTCGTTCAATTTGTAGTCCAATGTATCACGTTTATATTTCCTAAGTTTTCCTTCCTGTATCTCCTTCGTGTATTATCCATTCTAGTGTTCATCTCTTCTAGAAATTTAGACCAATCCTCTGAATCCATTCTGGTCTGTAAGTCTGTTTCTATGAGTGTTATTTCATCTGTTATTTCTTTGATAACTACTGTTAGCTCTTTAACTAATAGCAATATAAGATCCAGAGAACATTTGTTAAGCACTGCATACCAGCGGTCCATAAAGTCTTTCTTCATGTGGAAGCGAAATAGCATAGGTTTGATTGGCCTCCTCAAACCTCTCGGAATTCTCTTTGTCTGGTGATACTGCACAAGAGTGGACGCATGAAGGCGCTGGTTCAATTGCCTCTTGGTCAAAAATTCAAGTTGCTTTAATTGCTGTGGCAAACTGCTCCCTTGTACGTTGAAGGATCTGATGTCATGAATAAGGGAATATATTTCTGTAGCCTGTTCATTCGTGTAGGCTAAAGTACTAGCCTGATTATCTGTGAGACCTGTTATTGCATCAAAAGACATTCTCTCAAATGGGTGCTCCCTCCCTGTGGACAGGGTACAAAACAAGAATTATTAGTGGGAGAGGAACACCTAGAAAATAAGTAAAACATTTAAATTAACAGTAACTTATTTAAAAAATGTTAAAGTACAAATAGCCAATCAGAATTTTCATTTTTATGTATTTACCAAACTGGATATTCAGACAATACCCTGGAGATTAATCGGGAGAATAAAATTTGGCCATGGCAGTAAATCCCCATACAAGCAGTAAGATTATCTCCTGGAATCTTAACGGAATAGGAAGCTTCAAGAAACAACAGAGAATATGTGACTTTCTAAAGAATCTTGAAGCCAGCATATATTTACTTCAGGAGACACATCTTGAAGAAAAAGAGTGTAAAAAGGTTTTCGAGAAAAGGCACTGGGTTCAGGATATTCTATGCTCAAGGCAAAAGGGAATATCCAGAGGAGTTGCAATAATTATTAGAGCAAACAAGGGCATTAAAGTACAGAGATGGGATACAGACCAGACCAGGAGGTGGTAATTACTGGCTCACCGTACACTTTTGCAGTATTTTACGGCCCGAATGAGGACAAAGAAATTTTCTTGGGCAAACTTGAAAGGGCCTTAATCCCGAGTAGGGCACCTTTGATTCTTGGAGGGGACTTTAATCTTATTTTAGATATCCAATTGGATTGTACCTCTAGAGCAAAGTACATCTTGCCCAAAAAATGCCTCTCTGTTCTTAAAAATATAATGAAAGAATATAACTTGTTGGATGCCTGGAGAACTAAGAACGGCAACATTAGAGAATATTCCTTTTACAGTAAGAGATACAAACAATTCTCGAGAATTGACTTATTTTTGATAGATCAGTCTTTGAAATCAGTTTTGGCATCCGTTACTCATATTCCAGTGGGCCTTTCTGATGACTCAGTAGTACAACTTAATATTAATTTTACAAATATTGCTACTGAACGAAGATGGATCCTAGGCAGAACTATTCTCTTAGATGACAACATTGGTGTTAAAATTAAAAATAACATAAGGGAATTTTTTTCATTTAATGAGGGATCAGCTTCAGAGCAGTTTGTTTGGGAATCATTTAAGGCCTTCCTTAGAGGTTTACTGGGATATCACATGAGGCTAAAAAGAAGAGAGATAAAAGATATAGAAACTAAAGAACTAGATTCTATTAAAAAGAAAGAGCAGGAGCTCCAGTACGTAGCCTTGGAGGAAAGGGAGAAGATTCCAAAATTAGAAAAGGAGGTTCAAAGATTACAGTTGAGTCTTAAAGCTAGATCCGACAAACAGATCCATGATAGATAGGAGATTAGTAAATTAAAAAACTTTGAATATGGAGAGAGGTGTGGGGCACTCTTAGCGTGGCAGGCCAGAGCAGATAGGACCAGAAACAACATCGAAACTCTATACCAAAGGTCTTCCGGAGATCAACTAACTGATGAAGAAGAGATCAGGGAGGAAGCCAGAGGATTTATGGAAGAATTATATCGGGAAAACATCAAGGTTGGAATAGAAGACTTGGAGAAATAGTGGTACCAAAGGACTTTACCTCAATTGAATGAAGAAGATAAAAAGACTTTGTCGAGAGACATTACTGAGGGGGAAATTAGAGTTCTGTTAAAAAAGATGAGTAGGAATAAAGCCCCAGGCCCGATGGTTTGCCAACGGAGATCTATAAAGATAATGAAGAGGTGACTATTTCACACCTACTGTCCCTTTTTAACAATATTTGCCATCAAAGAGGAGATATTCCACCCTCCTGGTTTGAGGCAACCATCACCCTAATAGCAAAACCAAATAAGGACCCATAGTACATAGAGTCATACAGACCTATATCTCTCTTAAATTCGGACCTTAAAATATTCTCTGGGATTTTGGCTGAGAGATTATCCAAAGTTATCAGAACTGTCATTCACCCTGATCAAAGGGGTTTCATCCCAGGACGACAACTGAACAAGTTGACTTTTCAGGTCATCGGTGCAATCGATTATGCCGAAGTAAAGGAATTGCCACTTACCATCGTGGCAATAGATGCCGCGAAGGCTTTTGACCAAGTTAACTGGGTGTTTCTGTGGGACACCCTTACAAGGTTCGGCTTTCCACCACTCTATATTCAGGCTGTCAAAAACTTATACGGGCGTCCACGAGCTAAGGTTTTAATTAACGGGGCCTTGTCAGATTTGTTTGAGATATCAAGAGGGACGAGGCAGGGTTGCCCCCTGTCTCCTCTCCTTTTTGACTTGTATATTGAGCCTTTTGTGATAGCGATACGTTCTGATCCAACAATTCTTCCTTTTAATATGGGTGGGCTGGAGCTAAAGACGGCATTGTACGCTGATGATCTGTTGCTATATACCACTAACCTTTAGAGGCCATTCCGAAGCTATTTAATCTAGCAGAGGAATTTGGAACAGTCTCAGGTTATGGTATTAACAAATATAAAACAGACGCAATGAGTTGGAAGAGTCCCGTTCCGATACCAGATACAAAAACAAAGATCAGGTATCTGGGTATACACATCACTCAGAAACTACAAGAGACACCCAAAGTATCCTGGCAGATCGTGGTAAAAGAGATAACTAAACTTCTCCAAAGATGGTCCAACCTTCCTCTTAGTATCTATGGAAGAGTTAATTTAATTAAAATGGTAGTATTACCCAAAGTGACCTTCCAATTCAATAGCATTCCACTTACATTTTGTAATAAAGATATTTCAAATCTTCAGGGGAAAATTGGCTCATTTATCTGGGCATCTAAGTCACCAAGAATAGCATGGAAGAAGCTGAGGAGGGGGCTAAAAAGAGGAGGATTAGCTCTCCCAGACTTGTTATTTTACTGTTATGCATTACAGTTGAAAAATTTTAGACTCCTGGCTAACAAGTTAGACTCATCATCACATGGTCGTTTGTTTCAAGCATTGTTAT
This sequence comes from Lissotriton vulgaris, assembly GCF_964263255.1. Classification (NCBI taxonomy): domain Eukaryota; kingdom Metazoa; phylum Chordata; class Amphibia; order Caudata; family Salamandridae; genus Lissotriton; species Lissotriton vulgaris. The sequence continues at coordinate 1,339 of NW_028251807.1, read as the reverse complement.
ACGACCTTCCTAAGGGTCTTGAATTTTTTTTGTTTAAATTTGGCGCCCAAAAATTTTATAAAAAAGTCCGCCTTAAGATTTTATTAACAGCCTTAAAACTATGGCAAGCAGCCTGCAAAATTTGGAAAATCCCCTACTATAACTTTTTGCCACCAATTTGGGACTCCCCCGGAACACCTGAATGCTTACTAGATCGACTCTCCCTTCCCCTGAAAGAGGCTGGTTTAAAACGATGGGGAGATGTCCAGGTAAATCAAGAACTATTAGATTGGACATCTATATCCAATCTGACGGGAGGGTCCCTAGCGAGGTTTAAATACTATCAAATATTATCATGGTGGGGAAGCCAAAATTGGGTGTCAGAAACAGTGGGCTGCGAATTTTTAGATCTAGCTAACAGACAAGAAGGGTGGAAGGGTGAGGTTTCAGCATGGTATAACATACTAATTGGGGCAAAGGATAGGCAGGAGGAAGAGATTTCGAAACTTTGGGAGGATACAATAGGAGATTACCCGGAGAAACAATTGGAGGTCTGGTTAGACTCATTTGCAACATCTCAAAAAATAGTGAAACCTGCCAACCTCAGAAGAAATCACCTCTACACGACACATAGGGTCTATTGGACTCCCTCCAAGCTCTCAAAAATATCGGGAATACCACACCTCTGTCCCAGATGTAAAAATACAGAGGCAGACGATATACATATTTTTGCAGACTGCATAAAGATTAAGAACTATTGGTCATCGGTCTGCAACTTTTTGGAGGAGGTATTGTCTAGATCAGTCACGTGCAACCTTAGACTGATCTCTATGGGTTTGCCAGAGGAATACGATATTACAGATAGCATCACCCAGTTTATATTCTATGTGATTATTATTGCCAGGAGGGAGATATGTAGAGAATGGAAATCCCCAATCCCCCCTAGGTTTGCAGATTGCCTAAAAAATGTTATGACTATTAGCAAAATAGACCTGTTATGTGGAGGAGAGGAGGCGGTAAAGATCTGGGCTCCACTGATAAGATGGTCGGACAGTTAGACAACAAACGTCCAATGATTATGCCAGGGGTTTGCGGTCCGGTCCTCCCCAAGACAAGACAAGGTATCGAGACATTGATCAGGGGAGTTGGACTGGTATAGAACTTACCTCTGGGGGACCTCTTGAAAGCTAAACGCAATAATGGAGTATTCCAGGGCGCACAGTTAGGTATTGTGTTGGCAGAATTGAGAGTTTCCATCTAGAGTCATTCCATCTGGTGGCAAATATGAGGACACAAAAAATTAAAAAATTAAAATAAAAAAACATTTACCAAACTTTAGGTGCTACAGAAAAAGCGCAAC